>NC_141497.1:10988117-11206041 GCF_009769465.1 Tauraco erythrolophus
CAGCTAAAATCATTGCAGCTTCAATATTTGCACCAGGAGTTGGAGTGGCACAGGTGTTAACTACACTGAATAAGTTGGGTTGTTAGCTTGCAAAACAAACTAATGCTACAGCTTCTGCTTTATCAATGCTCTTAATTGACAGGATGGTTAAAATCTTTAATAAAGCAGACATTATATTGCTAGTAGTTCTTTTATGCATAGCAATAATCACCCCCTGCCTATTGTCACAATCCCAGCAGACGGTACAGAGTACGGTTCATCAAGTAATGATCACAGAAAAACAAAAAAGGGGGGAGTTGTTGTGGCATCATACACACAGCTACAGTTGAGGTTTGACCTTGATGATTTAAGCCTGTGCTCTTTTCTGAAGTTGGGAAACACCGATAAAGAGGATGAGAAAGAAAAGGGAGTGTGAACAGCTGGTGCAGGGAGTGTGAGAAGTTGACATGAGGAGTTTGGGAAGCTGATATAGAGTGTGTGAGAAAATGATGTTTAGTTTAGCAAGTAAAAAATAGCTCCTTTTTAGGCATAGCCAATAGTAAAATTAAAATAGGTGCGTGCACTATTGTTTGTAATCAATCACAGTTGGGTGAGGGCCGCATAGACACATCGTGGCCAGAGTAATAATCTATAAAAGCTGCGTGTATAACAACAATAAAGGTCACTCTGCTATCACAAAAAAATTTTGGACACAGACAATCACAGCTGCACAGCCTCCTTTAACAGTAATCATTAATGGGAAGGCTTTTCTGGCCTAGTTGACACAGAGGCTGATGTATCTATAGTGAAAAATCCTGACTGGCCGCCCTCTCGGCCTCTGATACAAGCCCTGGCAGCTGTGATCGGAGTAGGTGGAACACAGATCCCACAGCAGAGTGCACAGACCTTGTTAGTAGTAGGCCCAGGTAACAAACAAGCTGTTTTGAAGCTATATGTTTTTGATGTCCCATGTACATTATGAGGTCGGGATTTGTTGAATCACTGGAATGTGAGGCTAACCTCAAATTTTTAGCACGTCACTGATGTCCAGCCCTGACTCAAGCTGGCAAGCCGGTCTGGGTCGATCAGTGGCCACTAAAAGGTGAGCGACTGGACTGAACTCAAAAATTAGTCAATGAACAGCTCAAATTAGGACATATAATTCCCTCCAATATTTGTTATCCCAAAGAAATCAGGAAAATGGAGATTTATGTTAAAAGATTTAAGAGCTATTAATACAATCATTTCACCAATGGGTGCATTACAACCGGGTGTACCAAATCCTACTATGATTCCAGAATGTTAGCATTTGATGGCGATTGATTTAAAAGATTGGGTTATTTCACCTTTTTACTTTTTTATTTATTTACACCCTAACGATTGTCCTAGATTTGCCTTTTCAGTTCCAGTGCTTAACAATGAACGACCCACGCAACAATATCATTGGATTGTACTGCTTCAAGGATTGATGAATAATCCTACAGTTTGTCAATTGGTGATAGATGATGCTCTCTGTCAGGTCAGACAGTAAATCAAGCTTAGCAAATTGTACGTGCCTACCCTGACCGTCAATGTATTGTGCCTTCAAATACTCCAGCAGGAGTAAATCCAACAGGTTTATGTGCCAATGAATTATGGCAAACTGATATTACTTATATTCAATTGTCTAATTGATCTAAATATGTGCATGTAACTGTTGATATGTTTTCTGCCCTTGTTGTTGCTACTGCTCACACTGAAGAAAACCATGGGAGTACCAAAGAAAATTGGGACAAACAGTGATCCAGTATGGTGCCTTTTTACAGGATTGGAGAGTGACTCACACTACCAGCATCCCTCATTCCCCTATGGGACAAGCTGTTATTGAACAAACTCATTTACCGTTAAAACAAATGTTTGATAAACAAAAAGGGGCAGTCTTCCGTATATTTCCCCGCAAGAATCCTTGGACAAAGCCACATATGTTTTAAATTTTCTTAATTTGTCTGCTTCTAGGCAACATACTATGGCTGTGGATCACAATTTTAAACCCAGTGCCATTTTTGCAGAAAAATCAACAGCATGTTATAAGAAGCTGGACTCAACTCATGGGACGGCCCTGCGCCTCTGCTTACATGGGGAAGAGGGTATGTTTGTGTTCTTCCCACAGGTCCATACTGGTTACCAGCAAGAAACGTAAAGCCAACCAGGACTTTTGAAACTACAAATAGAGAAGGGGAGATCCAAGAATTAGCAGAGCAAGCAGAGATCACAGAAACACCGAATGAAGAGAATGGTTCAAATGGACAGACTTGTAATAGAAGATTTCATGTTAATATATCAACTGTTCTTATGTTTCTCATTGTTAGGTATATTATGTGTGTGAAAGTTGCTTGTATATATGCTTTGTGTCTTTTCTCCGATCGGAAAGTGTATGGATTCCACCCGTAGCTACTGGAAGGAAAGAATTAACTGGTACCAAATTAATGACAAAGAATTACTAACTGGACTTAGTTGTAAGCACGTAACTTTGAAAAGAGAAGCTAGGAGGATTGTTATTGAACAACATGTTGCGATTCGCAAAAACCGCTGTTAGCCGGCAGAGCACATACTGGGCAGCCTTGTTGCACGCACTGGCCACGCGTGCGGCAACGCCGTGTCAGTACCTTTGTCGTAGACTCTGCTAAGGGTGAAAAGAGATGGCTCAGAGCGGAGCTGAGGGAGGCTGCAGAGCACACTGTGTAGATAAACAGGGGACGCCCTGAAGGTGCCGTGCCTGCCTCCCTTCTCCACAACGACCCTGCCGATTGACACCCTCCTGCTCAGCGAAATCTTGGGTATAGTGGAAATAGTAAGGCCCTCGGAAAGGGAAGTAGTATACTAGAAACTGCTTTTGCAAGGCTGTACCAAAACAATATGCTAGTAACTGAAATTGCCAGTCTCCTACACAGAGTTTTATTCGTGCAAGAAAAAAAAAAAAAGGGGCAACGCTGTCACTGATCGATCACACAAATTTTTTCACCAATCTGCTCGACCTCTTCAGAAAGAGTTTGCACTGTCGCGAGCACAAGCCCGTGCCATCGTCGCTGCAAGGCACCAACCCTCGAGGATTGCAACCAAGAGGAGTGTGGCAAACTGATGATGTAACTGAGTTTCCCACCTTTGGTCCACTGCGCCATATCCACGTCACCGTGGACACTTGCAGCAGAGCTGTATGGGCGACACCAGCGCCTTCTACCGCCTTCCGATGTGTAAAACAACATTGGCTTTCAGCATTTGCTGCCCTTGGCTTACCACAAGTCATCAAAACAGACAATGCTCCTGCATACGCAGGAGCAGCATGTGCTGCATTTGTAGCAGATTGGGGAATTGAACACAGAAAAGGTGTTCCGTACAACAGTACGGGTCAGGCTATTGTTGAACGGTGCCATCAAGATGTAAAGCGACTCGCTGCCATTTTGAAAAAAGAGGGGGAGATGTCCCCCAACGCGCGAACTGAAAGGCGAAGGCGGAGGCAATCCAGGAGTTCCCAAAGACTCGGACCTCTCTGCAGAAGAATAGAAGAAGTGCTAAATCTTCCAAAGAACGTATTAGATGACTCTGATCCAGACGAGATAGATTTTGCCTTTATCCGTAGTTTGATACGTACACGCAAAGCTGCAAAATTATACCCGCTAACACACTGTAGGTGTAGATGTAGGAATTTAGAAATTATAACTATAGAGTGCGGAGGTTGTAGTCGCATATGTCATGAATCGCAACGTGATGCAGTGCAAGGCTGTACAGATTGTAGACACGCTTTAGATATTAACCCATACCAGGCGCTCGCTGCTTGGCTTAAAATAGAGAACGCTTCACGACAAAGGTTAACTGCGTTGTTTGAAAGTGCAGAAGAAGCTATATTAGCATACGCAGCCTTTAGGTTACAAAAACTACTGACTGTTGTAGAAGTAGCACAAAAGACACAAGTGATGGGTACCAGATATCAGAAGCAGTGTAGACGTCATGATAAGAATGGAGGAGTTTATTGGTAAGACAATATTCATAGTAACAGGAATCTTAGTTTGGTGCCAAATGACCTATGGAATCAACTCCATCAGCCCGAGAGACAACATTTGGGTAACCATTGCTAACAAAACAAACCAGTCATCAATTTGCCTAGCCCTGGGTGGTATTGGAAACCCATTCCGTACCTGTCTCATAGGAGTGCCAACATGGAAAGTGGCAGCCTTTAGAGGGCTAGTAAACACCACTAACCTAACATATAGCAACTTCAATACCACAACGATCTACGGAGCGACCCCTCAACAGTATGACGGAGCAGTACAACGCCGACTTATTCATGCACTTAATGCTTCCCTCCAGTCTAATCCAGAAGAACTAGACCTGCTTGGTAGCATGCATGCAAACACTACCGCTGGGAAAATAGGAGGATGGTTTTCATTTTTGCCATTAGACCCAAACAACTTGAATAAAAACAGGAAACTATGGGCGACCTTAGATTCTAATCTTGACAGCGCATCGGTAATTCGCTTTCTATACTCGAGCTGCAATGGCAGCAACATTACTGAACCTCAAAGGTTGCCCGAAGGAATTTTCTTAATTTGTAGAGACAGGGCATGGAATGGCATTCCAAAACAACCAGAAGGAGGTCCTTGTTATTTAGGCCAGCTAGCCTTATTCCATCCCAATATATCCCTATTAAGAAAATGGAGTGAAAATCACACCAGGAGAAAAAGAAGCCTACATGATCTAGACTGTAGCAGTGTAGGCAATCCCACATTTTGGAGTGAATTTGGACGAGTAGCTGCCTCCACACTTTTCCCAGGGTTAGCAGCAGCAAAAGCGCTCACCTTAGCAAAACAACTAGGTTGCTGGGCTCGTGACGAGATAAACTTAACATCCAGCATTCTAGATGAATTAACGAAAGATGTAGAAAGTGTCAATCATGCAGTATTGCAAAACAGAGCAGCGATTGACTATTTGCTTTTAGCCCATGGGCATGGTTATGAAGAGATCGAAGGAATGTGTTGTATGAATTTAACAGGTCCAGGAGAGTCAGTGCATAGAAAACTTAAACAACTAAAGGACAAACTACATGCCTTGAAAGAGGTAGATGGCATCGATGGATGGTTGACTTCCTGGGGGATAGATGGTTGGGTGAGAGATCTCATCAAAACGTGCTTGGGGCCTCTTTTGTTGTTAGGCTTTCTCTTGCTTTTTGGACCATGCTTAATGCAATGTGTGACCCAACGCTTGTCAGCTATAGCGCACGCCGTTTTTGAAAAAAGAGGGGGAGATGTTGCAGCTAAAGTGTTAACAGTAAGGAATGTGTATCAGCGAATATAAAAAGAACACTGTCCTTGAGATAAGAAGGTAGGTTGAAGCTGTGAAAAACACACTGTCCCTGGGAAAAACAAGAAGGATGAAACTATGAAAAACAAGATTCTGAGCAAAACATACTAACTGCAAAAATAGTAAAATATTGTAACAAACGTAGAAATCTCTATCCAATCACAGTGTGTATCATACTCGTGCTTGTCGCGTGAACAGTAGTGCTAGACCAATTAACTTGCTAAGTACAGCGCATGAAAGCGTGCACAGAACCGAGCTATGCTATAAAAAGAGCAGTGTCACAGAATAAAGCTGAAGCCTTTTTACTCATCATATTGATGCGTCTTGCTTCCCCGTCTTCGGCCGCAACATTCTATATTTTCATGAATTTATAAATTATTTATATACATCTAGCATACTCTGGTCAGTATACTGTGCTGCATTTATGTGAAAGGGTTTTGGTAGCGGGAGACGAGATTCACCCTCTGTAACTTCATGGGCTCCAAAACCGGTTGGACCGGTCTCTGGCCAGGTTGGACTCCCCATCTCCCTCAGGCCGGAATTGAGCCAATCAGCACCTCTGCGAAAGCCCTATTTAAGTCGGGGACAAAGGAGCCAGAAACTGTGGTTTTGGACCTGCAGTGAAGAGAGGGGGGAAGAGGGCAGCTGCCCACCACCCCCCCCCCGATCTCCCAGGCGGGCAGCTGCTCATGCTGGGCCGGTGCCACCTGGCTGCGGTGGCACCTCTTGGAGAACTCAGAAGCGCCCTGCTCCCAAGGTGCTCACTGTGCTGAGTTCATCCAGAGAGGACTAAGATCTGAGAGAAACGGCCACACAGACACCAGGTCAGTGAAGATGGAATGGGAGAAGTTGTGCTGGAGCTGGGATTCCCCTGCAGCCCGTGGTGAGGTGGCAGCGCCCCCCTGCAGCCATGAGAGAAACAGTGGAGCAGAGACCCACTCATGGCCCGTGGAGAAGCCCACACTGGAGCAGAGAAGCCTGAGCCTGAAGTAGGTTGTAGAGAATGAGACTCATGACAAAGTAGAGATGCATCTGAAGTCCATGGAAAATCCCACACCACAGTGGGTGGCAGCTCCCTAAGAAGCCATGACTCTGTGGTAAAAGCCCATGCCGGAGCAATCTGATGGGTAAGGATTGCATCCTGTGGGAAGGACTCATGTTGGAGAAGTCTGAGGACTGTCCCGTGAGGAGGGGATCCATTGGAGCAGAGTAAAAGAGTGTAAGGAGTCCTCCTCCTTTAAGAAAGAAGTGGCAGAAACAACGTGTGAGGAACTGACCTGCAAGCCCCCATTCCCTGTCTCCCTGTGCCACTGGGGGAGGAGGTAGAGCCAGGAAGAAGGGAGGGGTGGAGAGGAGGTGTTGTTTTTAAGATCTGCCTTTGTTTCTTGTTATCTTCTCAAGTAACTGTTAATAAATTAAATTGATTTGCCCCCAAGCCAAGTCTGTTTTGCCTGGGGCCATGGTTGGTGGGTGATCCCTCCCTGGTCTTGTCTCCACCCTCAGTCCTTTTGTTACCTTTTTCTCCTCTCCACCTCACTGAGGGGGAGGAGTGAGCGAGTAACCTCGTGGTAGCTTAGCTGCCGGCTGGGCTGAACCATGACATATACTAAAACCTTCACTTCAGTGTTCTATACTATCCATAAAACTATAGCCTGTTATGTGAATGATAGCAATGTATCAGGGTTGATCCTATTAAAACCATACTAATGTTTTTTGAGTCTACATTTTTTATTTTCCTTCTGAAGAAAATGAAAATGAACTGCTCTACTGTGCAGTTCCTGGTGCAGATTGTTGTGTCTCCAGTGGACACTGGAACATCATGCCACAACATCTGCTTCTAGACTGATTGTCTATGCAAGATCTCATTTTCTAAAAATCAAGAGAAATCACATGCCTTGCCTTCAGAAATAGAATCACTGAAGGTACACTGATTGCATCAGCAGGTCTTCTGCCTCCCAACACACACAGAACAGGGAAGGCAATCAATGCCATCTGCATGCAAGGAGATGTAAACATTAGAGCAAATACCACTCTAAATGCAGTATTATCAAGAATTTTCAAGCAAAACTTCTGTCAAATGCTGGTATGCTTGGAAAAGGAAGAAAAATAATGCTGCAAGTATTTCTGAGCTGAAAAGCCTCTTTGGTGTTAAATTAACTAAATGTAACATCATGTTTTGAATGCCTTGGAAAGAGTCAACTGCAAAAGATTCACACTGAAGTTTAAACAGGCAAGGATACAAATTTAGAAGCTCATTAGTCTGAAGTTTCCTAGTGAGGTCCTTAACCTGGGCCCCAGGGAGGCAGTGGACTTCCCTAAGAGGAGGGTCTGCCTGGCATATCGAACCCTCTATTCCCCTTACGAGTGAGTTGCCTACAACCACAACCAGTCTTTTCTTCCTCATGGAGGTGGTCGTGATATGGGGGGTAGGCCTTTCTGACCCTGTGTCCCAGTTTTAGCTGGGACAGAGTTTTTTTTTAACAGCCAGAAGAGCTCCCTGTTTTGGTTTCACTCAGAGGCTCACTCTGAGAAGAATGTTGATAGCAAGCTGATGTTTGTGGTTGGAAGTGAAACTCCAAGGACTTTTCAGTGTGCGGAGTACAGAAACACGGCAGGATAAGGGGGGAGCATAGCTGGGACAAGGGGGACACGATTCCCCTTGTCATTTGTGTGGAACTTAAGACTGAGGGCCAAACTGGCCAATTAGTATTCCATATCATGCAGCGTCATGCCCAGTATAAAAGCGAGGGTCAGCCGGGAAGAAGGGCTTTTGCGCTTTTGCTCTTTTTGCACTTTTGCTCTTTTGCGCTTGCTGCGCTGTTGCTCTGCTGTTTTTTTTTTTTCTTTCTCTCTCTCTCTTTCTCTCCCTCTCTGCCCCTCTCTATTTCGGGGCCTCGCGTTCGTCCGGGATTTGCAGTTTTCGGGACGAGACGGGCTTCGCATACGAGGGGTGGTGAGCACCTACATTGTATTAAATCATCTGTATTAAATCACTCTTATCTCAACCCACGGGTTTCACGTTTATCCTTTAATTCTCTCCCTCATTCCTGGGGGTGAGGGAGGGGGAGTGACCGGCTGTGTGTGGGGCGGTTCAACATAACCCACGACAGTCTTAATTGGTGCCCAACGTGGGGCGCCAATTAAGACTGTCGTGGGTTATGTTGAACCGCCAATTAAGACTGTCGTGGGTTATGTTGAACCGCCAATTAAGACTGTCGTGGGTTATGTTGAACCGCCAATTAAGACTGTCGTGGGTTATGTTGAACCGCCAATTAAGACTGTCGTGGGTTATGTTGAACCGCCAATTAAGACTGTCGTGGGTTATGTTGAACCGCCAATTAAGACTGTCGTGGGTTATGTTGAACCGCCAATTAAGACTGTCGTGGGTTATGTTGAACCGCCAATTAAGACTGTCGTGGGTTATGTTGAACCGCCAATTAAGACTGTCGTGGGTTATGTTGAACCGCCCCACACACAGCCGGTCACTCCCCCTCCCCCACCCCCAGGAATGAGGGAGAGAATTAAAGGATAAACGGGAAACCCGTGGGTTGAGATAAGAGTGATTTAATACAGATGATTTAATACAATGTAGGTGCTCACCACCCCTCGTATGCGAAGCCCGTCTCGTCCCGAAAACTGCAAATCCCGGACGAACGCGAGGCCCCGAAATAGAGAGGGGCAGAGAGGGAGAGAAAGAGAGAGAGAGAAAGAAAAAAAAAAAACAGCAGAGCAACAGCGCAGCAAGCGCAAAAGAGCAAAAGTGCAAAAAGAGCAAAAGCGCAAAAGCCCTTCTTCCCGGCTGACCCTCGCTTTTATACTGGGCATGACGCTGCATGATATGGAATACTAATTGGCCAGTTTGGCCCTCAGTCTTAAGTTCCACACAAATGACAAGGGGAATCGTGTCCCCCTTGTCCCAGCTATGCTCCCCCCTTATCCTGCCGTGTTTCTGTACTCCGCACACTGAAAAGTCCTTGGAGTTTCACTTCCAACCACAAACATCAGCTTGCTATCAACATTCTTCTCAGAGTGAGCCTCTGAGTGAAACCAAAACAGGGAGCTCTTCTGGCTGTTAAAAAAAAACTCTGTCCCAGCTAAAACTGGGACACCCTGGCAACACCTCTGGTGTAGATGGACTGTCATCCACCTCATCCATTAACGGGCCTTCCACATCCAGAGCTTCATATCTGTTGTACAGAGGCACCTGGGAAGGCGAGGTGGGCAAGGAGGGGTTCACCTGCCACCCTGAGTTTGGACTTGCCTCCATTCACCCTTTTAGCATCTGCCTTCAGCCTGGTGGGGAGAGAATACAGGATCCCCTTGATTTTTTTTTTTTTTTCCCCTCTGGTGGCTGTTCCTGTTTCTGTCTCAGGGAAGGCAGAGCATTGTTCCACCAGTCCATCTCTTTCTCAGACTCCCTGATGCTCCTTAAGCTTTCTACTTCCTCTCACAGATCTGCCACCATGCTGAGCAGATCATCTACCTGATCACACCTCACACAGCTATTTTCACTATTTCCATACCGTGGAAAAATAACAGAAATTGGGGGGGGGGAATGGGAGAATATTGTCCCCCAAAGTTCAGCTTACGTCTTAACATAAGCTGTAATATTAGAGCAGCCTTGAGATAAGACGCAGTTGCTGCTCCCAGGAACAGAACGCACTTGGAATGGACAAGGCCTGCATCTAGTCGGATGGAATGTGCAATATCCGTGATGTGGGGAACAGAGGTACCACAGCTCATCCCTGTTATCATGGATAAAGAATGTCCAGTGAAAATAATCACATATTTACTATCAAGGAAGATGGATCACAACTACTGCCTCAGCAATGATGGTGAAATAACGTTCTGAAGCTGAACTTTGCTCATTATGACATCAATTTAATACCAAAATACACCTCCACCTCAAAAGCTACCCACCTCCAGGCTGCGCAAAAGTATGTATGACTAAAGTCACTCAAGCTCCACCTAAAAGTAAAGAAATAGTATAAAATGGCTTAAGAGATGGGGGATGTTAGGGAGAAGCCCTCCATCGAAACGTCTGGGATCAGTCAACGGGCTGGAACTCTCTTCTCCCCTGCATAGGGATGCCTATTGGGTAAGAGCTCTGTGTTATGCACATTTACTTACTAACACCTTGCTAGCTATTTAGTATGATAACTGATCAGTTCTCGTTTTATATTATTCCAAATCAAATCTGTTTTCGCAGTCAGTCCCTATCACCGGCTATCTTCAAATCTGTATCCTGTCATGAGCATATGTGTCATGGTTTTAGGCTGATCCAGCAACTAAAACTCACACAGTCTCTCCTTCTCCAGTAAAGTGAAGAGGAGAAAAATATAATAAAGGGACTGAGGGATGAGACAAGAACAGAGGGAGCACCCACCAACCATGGTCCTGGGCAAAACAGACTTGGTTTTCTTAAAAGCAAAACAATTTATTAATGGTTACTTAGAAGGACAAAGGGAAACAAAACCGGTTACTCGAGAGGACAGAAAGAAACAAAACCAGATCTTAAAACCGACACCTTTCCCCCTCCCCTTTCCTTTTCTTCCCAGCTCTACCTCCTCCCCCCAGCAGCACAGGGGGCAGGGACTGGGGGAGTGCAGGTCAGTTCATTCCGTGCTGTTACTGCTGCTTCTTTCTTAAAGGAGAAGGAGTCCTTACACCCTTTTCCCCTGCTCCAATGGATCCCCTACCCACGAGGAAAAATCCACAAACTTCTCCAGCGTGAGTCCAGCCCACTGGAAATAATCCTTCCCCACAGATTGCTCCGGTGTGGGCTTTACCACAGTCTCGGGTACTTAGGGAGTTGTAGCCACTCGCTCCAGCATGGGTCGTCACACAGACTCCAGATGCCTCTCTGCCTTGTCGTGCGTCCCAACACGACCATCCTCAGGCTCAGGCATCTTCCCTCCACGGGCTATGAGTGGGTCTCTACTCCACCGAGGCCGTCCTGGTTGCAGGGGGGCCGCCTGCTATCTCACCACCAGCCGCAGGGGAAACTCGGCTCCGGCACACCTCTTCCTGCTCCATCCTCACTGACCTGCTGTCGATGCAGCTGTTTCTCTCAGATCTCAGTCCTCTCCAGGTGAACTCAGCCCAGTGGGCACCCCGGGAGTGGGGTGCCCCTGAGTTCCCCAGCTGGCTCCGCCGCCGCCATTCTCCGTGGGTGGTGCCGGCCCGACGCAGGCAGCTGCCCGGCCAGGAGCCAGGGAGCGGGGGCAGTGCCCTCCTCCCTTCTCTCCTCACTCCTGAGCAAAGCACCTTTTCCGGTTCCTTTGTCCCGACTTAAATAGGGAATTCGCAGAGGCACCCTATTGGCTCAACCCTGAGGGGGATGGCAGTCTGATCTGGTGGCCGGAACTAAGTCTAACCCAGTTCCAAAACCAGGGAGGTCACAGGGAGCAAAACCCCTCTCCTGCCACCAGAACCCCCACCCACCCCACATCAAACCATGACAATATGTAATATTTTATATATATATATATGATAAATTTTATAAGTTTCCAGAAACTCCATAATTGATATAGAGAATATAAGGGATTTGGCCCATTGCTCTGCCCATGAGGTCCCTGAATAGGTTAGGCGAACACCCTCCAACTTAGCAGGCTGCCCAAGGGGGCAGGCAGGTTGGGTACAAGGGTCTCATCTTTCTTGGGAAGCCGGTAGACTGGTCGAATTGCTCCCTGATCTCTGTTGACCTGACCTTGTGTCATAACATGACACATACCTTACCAGTGAACGGCTCTGGCACTCCCTGCAGCCTGAGACCTGGATGGCTGCATGTCTTCGTGGGAGCTCTGTCAGGGTTGCCACATCCATTCTGCTGAGTGCAGAGGACATAGCCGGGTGGATACCATAGCTAAGTTCTTTCTGAGAGGGTGATGGCCGGAGTTCTTGTATTACAGCTATCTCTGACAAATACCTATGCCTTATCTAGAGGAGATAGCATTGGAACAGTGTTATTGGTGTTGCGAACCAAACATTGAATTGAAGTTCAATCTGAAGTAGCGCAAGTCATAGCTCTTCAATCTGTGTGGGCAATTATCTCACATCAGGTTATCAAACCCAGAGTAATATTAGCTGAAGGAGCTGGAGCAATGGCATAAATATTATTGGAAAAAGATGACACTCTTGTTTTCCTCCCTTATCACAGGTTGGCTTTTCATGCTTTGTAGTCTTGTACTACAAGCACACACCCTGGATACATTTCTGTGAGATCAACATGTAAATACATGGATTTGATTGGCCTCTACTGTAAATAACTTATCCACATTTTGTATTGAAGGAGGATTAACAGCTGCAGATCTCTTGACAGTGTGTTTCATTGGTGTACCAGCCTCAATAGCTGTATTACAGAATTATGCTATGCTAAGTGCTTTTGATATTAATGTTCCTCATTGTTAATCTTTCTGAGTAGGTAACGGCTGTATGCCAAGGAACATTACAAAAAAACCAATTGGCAGTGGACTATCTCCTTCTTTGACACCATAGATGCTGCAGCAATTTTGAAGGCATGTGTTGCTTCAACTGATGAATCAGCCAGCATAGAGGACAAAGTTCAACATCTCCAGGACTTAATGCATCAAATGAAACAATCTACTGGTGGTGCCTGGCTGAGTGGTTTAATTCCCTGACAGGATGGGTAGGACACCTGATCCAAAGCATTACTGTGTTCAGCTCTTGAGTCCCCAGCACAAAAAGGACATGGAGCTACTGGAGTGGGTCCAGAGGAGGGCCACGAAGATGATCTGAGGGCTGGAACGCTTCTGCTATGAAGACAGGCTGAGAGAGTTGGGGCTGTTCAGCCTGGAAAAGAGAAGGCTCCAGGGTGACCTTCTAGCAGCCTTCCAGTACTTAAAGGGGGCCTACAGGAAAGCTGGAGAGGGACTTTTTACAAGGGCGTGTAGTGATAAGACAAGGGGCAATGGATTTAAACTGAAAGAGGGCAGATTTAGATTGGATATAAGGAAGAAATTTTTCACTCAGAGGGTGGTGAGGCACTGGAACAGGTTGCCCAGAGAAGTTGTGGCTGCCCCATCCCTGGAAGTGTTCAAGGCCAGGTTGGATGAGGCTTTGGGAAACCTGGTGTAGTGGAGGGTTTCCCTGCCCATGACAGGGGGGTTGGAACTAGATGATCTTTGAGGTCCCTTCCAACTCTAACCATTCTATGATATGTTTATTCCTTTTTCTATGTATATTTATTAGGTGCCTCTGTAAATTACCCTGCCCTACACTCTGCAAGCCCAAACAGACACCTGCACCTTGCCTGTGCTGACTCTCACACAGTTTCTTGCTTTTGCTCCATCGTGTTCTCATTTCCTCTCTTGCTTTTGCCCCTCGCTTTCTCAGTATTAATATCTCTCCCCTACTTTTTCTCTCTGACTCACTTTGTCTCTTGTGTGTTTTCTCATGCTTTCTCTCTCTCACACTCTTGCTTTTGCTGTCTCTCTGTTTGTCTGTCTGCTCTCCCTCACCCCCTCACTATTCCTCCCTCCCTTTCTCTTTCTCTCTTCCTATCTTATTCTCCCTCTCTAAATCTTTCTCTGTCCCTCTATTTATCTTTCTTTTAGTAGCTCTCTTTTCCATTCCTCTTTTCCTCTCTTTCACTCTCTACCTCTCTCCCCCACTTCTTTCTCCCCATTTATCTTCTCTCCCTTTCTTCTCTCTTTCTTCCCCTTCTCTTTCTGTCTCTTTCTAACTCTTCCTTTCTCCTCCTTTGTCTCTCTGTTGCTCAGCTGCTCTCTTTCTCTCCCTCCCCCCCTCTTTCTCACCCTCTATTTATCTATTTTCCCCTCTGTTTCTCTCTCTCTCCCCCATCCCTCCTCCTGTTCCTCTCTGCTTCTGTTGTGAGTTAACCCCAGTAGGCAGCTAAGCCCTACACAGATGCTCACTCAGTCCCCCTTAGTGGAAAGGGGAAAAGAATCACAAGGGTAAAAGTGAGAAAGTGCATGGGTTAAGATAAAGACAGTTTACTAGAGAAAGCAAAAGCTGTATGCACAAGCAAAGCAAAATAAGAAATTCATTCACTACTTCCCGTCTTACTTTTCCAGGAAAGCAGGACTTCATCACATATAAGAGTTACTTGGGAAGACAAATGCCCTATCTCCAAACTTCCCCCCTTCCTCCTTCTTTCCCCCAGCTTTTATTGCTGAGCATGATGGTATATGGTATGGAATATCCCTTTGGTCAGCTGGAGTCAGCTGTCCCAGCTGTTTCCCCTCCCAACCTCTTGTGCACCCCTCACTAGGGGTGGGCAGAGTGAGAAACAGAGAAGGCCTTGATGCTGTGTAAGCACTGTTCAGCAACAGCTAAAACACTGGTGTGCTATCAACACTGTTTTGGTCACAAATCCAAAACATAGCACCATACGAGCTACTATGAAAAAAATTAACTCTGTCCAAGTCAAAACCAGTACATCACCCTTTCTTGATCTTGCCAACCCCCCAACAACATTTTGTCGCTTCTTTTTTTAAAGAAACAGGACAAGTAAAATCTAATTGAAAAAATGCATTTTCCATTGGAATTTTCCATAGCTATTTTATCTACATTGCTCTCAATAAATTTAACTCACAAACACAATAAAATGAAAGCTATTATCAACACAGAACATCATCAACTGTAACTGTTGTTAAAAGACATTTTATGGTATCCCACTGTGTTTTAGCAAAGTTACATGAAAACATTGAAATCAACTTGCAATACTACAATAAATATTGTGAAACAAACTTCTCTACATAAATCCTTCAGATTAAAAGGCAAAGCATTCCTGACAATCCATGACAGAGTGAAATCCAACCAGCACTCAACATATCAGAGACCAGGAAGCTCCATTCCATTAAATATTTAGGTCCTTCAAATACAAAACCAAAGAAGCAAAACAAGATAAAACCAACCAAACAAACAGAACAACCTTACCTTTCAGAAGCTCGTACAGTCCACGCAGCAATTATCCATAATGAGATACTAAAAATCAACAGTATAGTTCCTGGACATATCATCATTAAAGCCTCCATAACAAAACAGGCATTGAAGTTTCTCTTATTTAATGCTCCAATGCTTCTAGATGATGCATCAGCGAAAAGTTTGCTATGCAAAAGCATAACTCCGGCAATAAGATACAGCCTTAAAAACATTGGTATAGATAAAATAATATCCACATCAGCTGTTGTTGTGGATGGAGTGTAAGAAAAGGCAAGCCAGGCTGTCCATGTGAATGTATAGTTCCCAGGTATGGGGTGTATAACACATACAAGTATTTCTAAGCAGATAAAGAAAATACACTCATATGTCATGGCTACTCTCCAGTCATCTGCTCCATTGTCCACCATGAATAACTGAAATGACAAAATATAAGGTTAACTTTAGCATGCCATTAACAAATGTTATAATTCCATTTTAAAATATCATTGTTTTCAGAGCTTCTAATGACCACTAAAACCAAAATAAATATACCATTTCAGCAAATGGCATTACTAAGACACTACTAAGTAAATGGGACTTTGGTTAAGCCAAAAAGAATGGGTTTATGCACTATTTTAAAAAACGTATATTAAACTGAATTTCCACATGTTATTTACTAAGATTTTTCTCATATTTTTGTTTAATTATCATTTTTGATAAAACAAAACTGTGCTAATTTAAGCCTCACCCCTTTGAAATAAATTTCTTATTCAAAGTTCACAGAATTAAGAAGAATTTAAGAAAGGTTTTTCAGGATAGAAATCTAAACTACAAATTGAAAATACTTTCTGCAGTACAACATTAAGACTTCTTTAGAGCACATCAGTGCTTCAGACAGGAGAGATTATAGCTTCAGTAGAACCATTCAAGCTTTCTTCAAACTTCAGGTACCAATATAGACCAACACAGACTGCAAAACCATCTAAGAAACTACATAAAAACCTCTAAAAGATAACTCATAGTGAAAAATCAATTCGACTGTACCTCAATTACTAGCAATACCCAACAATACCCAAACTAGCTGTTTTAAAGCTAGGTTGACCATGTCTAAATAAACTGTAGTCACACCTTAAAAAAAAAAAAAAAAAAAAAGAAAGAAAGAAAAGCAGAGGCCTGCAAACACCAGAGTAGCCTAGGCAGCCAGGTGAGGTCTATCAGTAGCTGAAAATTAAATGCACATGTGCATAGGTCCTTGCAGAATCAAAGCCTTCAGTTTATCACCCAGGAACAAAAGCAATGAAACACTTCATGCTGTTTAGTAAATGTTGTTCCTGAAGATTTGCTAGCTAAATACTTAATTGAACAATATTTGTCACTAGTAGAGAGTAAGGATATGCAAGGTAACTTCAAAAAAGGAAAATAATCCATAATGACAAAGAACATACAATCTCAGCAACAGGAGAAGACCTTCACACTGAAACAATAGAATTAATAGAGAACAGGACCCTAGATACCATAAAAAGTCTTCAAGAAGTGGTGACTGGTTTATCACAGGTCATGCTACAGAATAGAATGGCCCTAGATATTGGTCTCGCGGCACAAGGAGGGGTATGTGTAGTGATAAATACTAACTGCTGTGTTTATGTTGATCAATCAAAAAGAATAGAAACTGATGTCAAAAAGAGATGGGAGCAGACTAAAATACTAAAGGAAATACAAAAAACCAACACCTCATGGAGTTTTGAAGAACTATGGAATAGGATGAATTCTTGGCTCCCAAATTTCCCATGGTTGAAACAACTTTTTGGTTTTGTAATCACTCTTGGATTATTAAGTTTGATGACTTATGTTTTAATTCAGTGTTTCTTTTGGTGTTGTTGACAAACAGCTGGAGAATATGACACTTGGGAAAGGAACAAAATCAGACATCAGATTGAAACAGGAAAATATTTTTAAAATTGTGTATATGAGAATGGAAGAAGGTTATAAGGTTGCAAAAGAATTTGCAAAGTTTATAGAAAAGGGGGGATTTGAAACAAAGTATTAGCATATCTTTCATATAAACTACTAAAACGGTATATATGTTAAACTGCTTAGCTTGCTTAATACCAGGCCTATTGTAAAACTGCTAGGTTTGTAAGATGTCAAAATAGGGAGAAGGTGCTTTACTGATAAAGGCTGTGTGTGCTTTACTTTAGTAATGAGTGAAAGAAAGTAATACCTACCCAAGGACACAAATGACGTTGTAAATACCCTTAGAAAGCCTTTTAACCCTATTGCACATAATTCAGACTACTGAGGCAAGACTGGTTGTGTTAAAGGAAGATAATCAAGGAAGTGTAGATAATGAAGCTGCTAACAAGCATTCTTTTAAACGTGCCATCCAAAGCACGTAGAAAACTTCTCACTGCGCAGAATCAAGAAAAAGGTCAACTAATGGACAAGTGACGAAGACTATGAAAGATCACCAGAGGACCCCCAAAGACCACTGAGGCAGACAACTGCACATGCAAGAGAGACATATATACATATTAATGATTTCCAGGAAATCTCATGTTTAAGTAAATTAGTTCTTGGAAATTTCATGAATATGTATGATTGTGCTTTTGCTCTTCCAGGACTCTCACTTTTGGACTCTCAGAGTGCTACCTCTGTCTCGCTCTCTATTTTCGGGCCTACTGTTTGTCTGGGATTGCGGTATCGGGATTCACCTGTTACGGGATCACTAGTTTGGGATGAGACGGGCCTCGGTCAAGGGGTAGTGAGCAATTACACTGTACATAACTTGTTTGTATATATTTATCCTTGTACATATCAGTACATATATATATTGGTAGCAGTAGTAGTAAATTGTTCTTATCTCAACCCACGGGTCTCTTTTCTTTTTCTCTTTTAATTCTCTTCCTCATCCCCAGGAGGTGGGGGAGGGTGAGTGAGCGGCTATGAGGAGTTTAGCTGCCAGACCGGCCAAAACCACGACAGTCCTTAGGCCTACAGAGGGTGGAAGCAAGGACAGGTAGCCTGGGAAGAATACAGAGCAATTGTCCGAGTAACCAGAGATCAGGTTAGGAAAGATAAAGCCCTGATAGAGTTAAATCTGGCCAGGGACATCAAGGGCAACAAGAAAAACTTTCTATAGATATGTCAGTGATAGAAAGAGATCTAGGGAAAATGTAGGCCCTCTCCGGAAGGAAACGGGAGACCTGGCTACCTGGGATATGAAGAAGGCTGAGGTACTCAATGACTTCTTTGCCTCAGTCTTCACTGGCAAGAGCTCCAGCTGCACAGCCCAAGTCACAGAAGGCAAAGACAGGGAATGGGAGAATGTAGAACCGCCCACTGTAGGAGAAGATCAGGTTCAAGACCATCTAAAGAACCTGAAGGTGGACAAGTCCATGGGACCTGATGAGGTGCATCTGCGGGTCCCGAGGGTACTGGCGGATGAAGTTGCTAAGCCACTAACCATCATATTTCAGAAGTCGTGGCAATCTGGTGAAGTTCCCACTGACTGGAAAAAGGGAAACATAGCCCCCATCTTTAAAAAGGGGAAAAAAGAAGACCCAGGGAACTACAGGCCAGTCAGTCTCACCTTTGTGCCCGGAGAGATCATGGAGCAGGTCCTCCTGGAAACTATGCTAAGGGACAGAAAATAAGGAGGTGATTGGTGACAGCCAACATGGCTTCACTAAGGGCAAATCCTGCCTGACTAATTTGGTGGCCTTCTATGACGAGGTTACAGCATTGATGGATGGGGGAAGAGTAACTGACGTTGTCTACCTGGACTTATCCCAAGCATTTGACACTGTCCCACACGACATCCTTGTCTCTAAACTGGAAAGACATGGTTTTGATGGATGGACCACTCGGTGGATAACGAATTGGCTGGATGGTCGCTCTCAAAGAGTTGTGGTCAACGGTTCAATGTCCACGTGGAGGCCAGTGACGAGTGGTGTTCCTCAGGGGTCGGTACTGGGACCAGTGCTATTTAACATCTTTGTTGGAGACATAGACAGTGGGATCGAGTGCATCCTCAGCAAGTTTGCAGATGACACCAAGTTGTGTGGTGTTGTGAACACGCTGGAGGGAAGGGATGCCATCCAGAGGGACCTTGACAGGCTGGAGAGGTAGGCCTGTGAGAACCACATGAAGTTCAACAAGGCCAAGTGCAAGGTCCTGCATGTGGATCAGGGCGATCCCAAGCACAAGTACAGGCTGGGCGGAGAATGGATTGAGAGCAGCCCTGAGAAAAGGACTTGGGAGTGCTGGTGGATGAGAAGCTCAACATGAGCTGGCAATGTGCACTGGCAGCCCAGAAAGCCAACTGTATCCTGGGCTGCATCCAAAGAAGCGTGGCCAGCAGGTCGAGGGAGGAGATTCTGCCTCTCTACTCTGCTCTCGTTAGACCCCACCTGGAATACTGTGTTCAGCTCTGGAGTCCCCAGCACAAGAAGGACATGGAGCTGCTGGAACGAGTCCAGAGGAGGGCCACAAAGATGATCCGAGGGCTGGAGCACGTCTCCTATGAAGACAGGCTGAGAGAGTTGGGGCTGTTCAGCCTGGAGAAGAGAAGGCTCCAGGGTGACCTTCTAGCAGCCTTCCAGTACTTAAAGGGGGCCTACAGGAAAGCTGGAGAGGGACTTTTTACAAGGGTGTGTAGTGATAGGACAAGGGGCAATGGATTTAAACTGAAAGAGGGCAGATTTAGATTGGATATAAGGAAGAAATTTTTCACTCAGAGGGTGGTGAGGCACTGGAACAGGTTGCCCAGAGAAGTTGTGGATGCCCCATTCCTGGAAGTGTTCAAGGTCAGGTTGGATGAGGCTTTGGGAAACCTGGTGTAGTGGAGGGTTTCCCTGCCCATGGCAGGGGGGTTGGAACTAGATGATCTTTGAGGTCCCTTCCAACCCTAACCATTCTATGATTCTATGAAATAGTTCAATGAAGTGAACATCCATCCCAGTCTAATACTGAGAGCAGGTTTTGAATGGAATGTATGCCAACACTGACCAAAGTCATATCAAACAGACAAAAGGTCCTGCTAGATGCTCTGCCTTTGGAGGGTATAGCAAGGGATGGGAATCAGCTTCATTCCTGCCCAGTCTTTTTAGGCATTTTGCCTCATTTTTTTTGTGCTTCCACTGGCTTCCTGATGATTTGTACACAGGAAGGAGGAGAATGAGGCCAGCTTGTGATCCTGCTTGGCCACAAGTCACAGGGACTCCTTTGTTTTGGAGGCCTTCAACCTCATGGCCTTGGCAATGTCAATCATGCTGAAAAACAAGATGAAAAACATGCTATTGGTAAGAATGAGGAGAGCCTGGCCTTGCAAGAGCCACCACAGTCACTTTTCAAATACCAGCAATGCCATGACACAGAACAATAAGACTTTTGCTTCGGGAGAAGAAGCCAAGAGGCAGCAGAGTGCAGTGACATTTTCTCTGCATCTCAGCTACCCCCAAACACCAACAACCAGAAAAATTTGGATAAATGTTAAAGGTTGAGGCCTTGCTGGGAAGGCTGGAATCCTACTCCACTATGTCTATATTTAGAGAATGCTATAAATTCTCCCTGTGTGATTCTACAGCTAGCTGTCTTGACAAAAAAATAATACTACTGTCCATTTTCTAAGTAGAGCATGACAGAGGTGAGCATGTATTAATCCACAGTGTCTCTGAGCTCTTGCTCAGGGGAGCCTGGATTTATTTCCCAGATGCTTAGCTCCTGACAGCATGCTGTGGTTTAACCCCAGCAGGCAACTAAGCACCACACAGCTGCTCACTCACTCTGCCCACCCAGTGGGATGGAAGAGAGAATCAGAAGGGTAAAAATGAGAAAACTCATGGGTTGAGATAAAGACAGTTTAATAGGGAAAGCAAAAGCCACATGCACAAGCAAGCAAAGTAAACCAAGAAATTAATTCACTACTTCCCATTGGCAGGCAGGTGTTCAGCCACCTCCAGGAAAGCAGGGCTCCATCACACATAACAGCTACTTGGGAAGACAAACACCATCACTCCCAACGTCCCCCCTTCCTTCTTCTTCCCCCAGCTTTGTCATATGGTATGGAATATCCCTTTTGTCATTTGAGGTCAGCTGTCCCAGCTGTGTCTCCTCCCAACTTCTTGTGCACCTTCAGCCTACTTGATGGTGGGGCGGTACGAGGAGCAGAAGAGGCCTTGACTCTGTGTAAGCACTGCTCAGCAATAATGAAAACATCCCTGGGTAATCAACACTGTTTTCAGCACAAATCCAAAACATAGCCCCATACTAGCTACTTTGAAGAAAATTAACTCTAATCCAGCCAAAATCAGCACATTCTCCACCCCTTATTCCATACCATTTACATCATGCTCAGGTCCCACACTACTCAATACATTCTCATTAACCATCCACCTCCTCCCTGTGTAAGGGATTTTAGATGATGGTCCGTGTAGAGCCACGATGGAAAATTACTAACTGAACTCAGCTGTGAGAAAGGGAATTGGGAGGATTGTTATTTAACAGATATAATTCCAACCTGGATTCAGCTGTGAGAATGTAACCTTGAAAAAGGGTGCTGGGAGGGTTGTTATTGAACAACATGTTGTGATCTGCAAAAAAAATGCTGTTAGCCAGCAGAGCGCATACTTGGCAGGCCTTGTTGCATGTGCTGGCCACGTGTGTAGCAACGCCTAGTCAGTACCTTTCCATAGACTCTGTTGAGGGTATAAAAGAGGCAGCTCAGAACAGAGAGAGAAGGAAGCCACAGAGCACACTCTATGAATGAACAGGGGACGCCCTGAAGGTGCCATGCCTACCTCCCTTCTCCGCGATGACCCTGCTAATTGACACCCTCCTGCTCGGCAGAGTCTTGGGTGTAGTTGGGTTGGTAAGACTCTCATAAAGGGAAAACAATATGCCAGTAACTGCTTCTGCAAGGCTATACCAGAGCAATAAATTCTGTTGTGCTTTTCCATAAAAATCGTGTGTTGGGTAAGTTTTGTGCATAGGAATCCCTCAGACCTGTTACACCCCCTTCACATCGTTTGATATAATACATGGATACCATTCCCATAGTCTATGGACCACTCCTGTAAAATTTCTGTAAAATGTCTACAAATGTCCACTGAGTTCATTTAGTCCATGACTTTGGGCTCCATCTGTTATAGTGGCCACTCAAGACAGAAGAGGTGGTGTGTAGCATGGAGTTACTGGGCACCAAAGTCAGCTCAGGTTGGGTCACTGCTGCACTTGCACTGCTTCTTGTAAGGCTTGTCCTCCATTGGTTCAGGTGGTTCCTGCTATAGTAATTCCTATAACATGCAACTCAAATCATGGGTTACAACAATTTAAGGGTATGTCCATTACAATCTCTACCCCTGGTCCCTTTGGACCAGACCATAGGATTTAACACTGCAATGAACTCCTCCCCTTGCCCCTGCTCTGGCTTGGATATATCCACAGACTGCAGTCCCTTAGGGGTGTACCTGCCCCAAGTGAAGCCTTATCTATGCCACAGTCTCTCCAGGTATATACCTGATGCGTCATAGACTTATCCACAGCCACAGTCGCTTCGAGGTGCACCTGTTCCAGTGTGGCCTTCTCCATTGGTCACAATGCCTTCAGAGATATACCTTCTCCAGCGTGGCCTTACCCACAGCCAGTCCCTTTGGGAGTGAACCTGCTCCAACATAGCCTTACCCATGGCTGAAGTCCCTCCAGGGGTGTACCTTCTCTGTCGTGGGCTTATCCATGGGCACACGCTTTGAGGTGCTCCAGCATGACCTCACTCATGCACAGCTGCTGATGCTTCAGGGTGTACCTGCTGCAGCAAGGACTTATCCACAGCCACAGATGCTTCGAGGCATATCTTCTCCAGCGTGGACTTATCCTTGGGCCACAATCCCTTCAGAGGTATACCTGCTGCGACATAGACATAACCATGGCCACAGATACTTTGAGATGTACCTGCTCTGGCATGGGCTTATCCACAGTCACAGACACTTCAAGGTGTCCTGCTCCCATGTGGGCTCATCCACAGGTCACAGTTCCTTTGGCTTGAGTTCACACTGGAGTTCCAACCTGTCCAGTACAGCAGCACAGAAATAGCACCGATGCCCTGGCCATCTGCCAGCCCAGGCGCATGGCCATTGCTGGTATCAAAATGTTCCCAGGCACAGCACAATAAGATGATAAGCAGTATAGCAAGCAGTAAAAGTAAAAAGCAGCCACTAACGAGAACAAGACTCTAATTTACAGTAAGGCAAACAAGCCCCATGGCAAGCACAGGAGCCTGCCAATTAATAGCTAAACAGCAATAAGAGCTATAAATTCATTCTAGCACATTCCAGTCAAATTTGTCATTATCTTGAACCCTTTGAGCCCCACATTTGGCACCAAAAAAAGACTGTCGTGGTTTAACCCCAAACAGCAAATAAGCACCACACAGCTGCTCACTCACTCTGCTCACCCAGTGGGATGGGGTAGAGAATCAGAAGGGTAAAAATGAGAAAACTCATGAGTTGAGATAAAGACAGTTTAATAGGGAAAGCAAAAGCCACACGCACAAGCAATGTAAACCAAGAAATTAATTCACTACTTCCCATTAGCAGGCAGGTGTTCAGCCATCTCCAGGAAAGCAGGGCTCCATCACGCATAACAGTTACTTGGGAAGACAAACACCATCACTCCAAACATCCCCCCTTCCTTCTTCTTCCCCCAGTTTCATATGCTGAGCATGAGGTCATATGGTATGGAATATCCCTTTGGTCAGTTGGGGTCAGTTGTCCCGGCTGTGTCCCCTCTCAACTTCTTGTGCATCCCCAGCCTACTTGCTGGTGGAGTGATGTGAGAGGCAGAAAAGGCCTTGACACTGTGTAAGCACTGCTCAGCAATAATGAAAATATATCTGTATTATCAACACTGTTTTCAGCACAAATCCAAAACATAGCCCCATGCTAGCTACCATGAAGAAAATTAACTCTATCCCAGCCAAAACCAGCACACAGCAGTACAAGAGCAGGAACCTTGCATGGCTAAGGAGTGACCTGTTTTGGCTGTTGGGGTGTGTTGTGGTTTAGCACAGCCAGCAGCTAAGCTACCACAAGGTCGATTGCTGAATCCTCTCCCTCAGTGAGGTGGAGAGGAGAAAAATGTAACAAAGACCTGAGGGTCAAGATAAGAACAGGGAGAGATCACCCACGATCCATGTCCCCTGGCTCAGTTTGGGGACAAAACAATTTAATTCGTTAACAGTTCATTCAGAGAGGATAAGAAGAAACAAAGCCAGATCTCAAAAAAATGTAGACTCAAAGAACATAAGTATGGTTTTAATAGGATCAACCCTGATACATTGCTATCATTCACATAACAGGCTATAGTTTTATGGATAGTATAGAACACTGAAGTGAAGGTTTTAGTATATGTCATGGTTCAGCCCAGCCGGCAGCTAAGCTACCACGAGGTCACTCACTCACTCCTCCCCCTCAGTGCGGTGGAGAGGAGAAAAAGGTAACAAAAGGACTGAAGGTGGAGACAAGACCAGGGAGGGATCACCCACCAACCATGGCCCCAGGCAAAACAGACTTGGCTTGGGGGCAAATCAATTTAATTTATTAACAGTTACTTGAGAAGATAACAAGAAACAAAGGCAGATCTTAAAAACAACACCTCCCCTCCACCCCTCCCTTCTTCCTGGCTCTACCTCCTCCCCCAGTGGCACAGGGGGACAGGGAATGGGGGCTTGCAGGTCAGTTCCTCACACGTTGTTTCTGCCACTTCTTTCTTAAAGGAGGAGGACTCCTTACACTCTTTTCCCCTGCCCAGTGGATCCCCTCCTCATGAGACAGTCCACAGACTTCTCCAACGTGACTCCTTCCTGCAGGATGCAATCCTTACCCATCAGATTGCTCCAGCACAAGCTTCTTCCCCATGGAGTCACGGTTTCTTAGGGAGCTGCCACTCGCTCTGGCGTGGGGTTCTCCATGGGCTTCAGATGCCTCTCTGCCTCGTCGTCAGCCTCCAGCAGCTCACGGAGACCATTCTCTACTCTTATCCAGCAACAAAGGGGTTAAAATTTTTGTGTAAGAATTTTATGAAGGGTTTAGTCAGCAGTTTACACATACCTAAAGAACATAACAAGATGACCATCCTTGAAGCTGCCAGGAGTGATTAGAAGGGAGACTCTTTATCCAGAACTGTCTGCCCTTGAAGGGAACATCCCAGAGAACGTATAAACTTTGTTCTCATGATTTTCTGAGCTCTGAACACGTGCAGCAGTGACTTGGGGAAAAGGTCATTCCGGCCGGGGGAGATCACAACTGCTGACTCATGGACCACCTGCCCTAAACATACCCCAGACCCAAAAGAATGGGGCAGAGGAAGAAAACTGAGCATGCGAAGTAATTTACATGTAAAGCGAGAGAAAATGAACCAATTGTTTAAGAGAATGTCGTGGGTTAGGCCGATCCGGCAACTAAACTCCACACAGCCAGTCTCCCACTCCAGTAAAGTGGAGAGGAGAAAAATATAATAAAAGGACTGAGGGTCGAGACAAGAACAGAGGAGCACCCACCAACCACGGTCCCGGGCAAAAGAGACTCAGTTTCCTTAAAGCAAAACAGTTTATTAACAGCTACCTAAAAAGACAAAAGCAAACAAAAACGGTTACTTGAGAGGATAACAAGAAAACAAGGCCAGATCTTGAAAACAACACCACTTCCCCCCTTTGCCTTTTCTTCCCGGCTCTACCTCCTCCCCTCAGCGGCGCAAGGGGGCAGGGAATGGAGGAGTGCAGGTCAGTTCATTCCATGTTGTTACTGCCGCTTCTCTTAAAGGAGAAGGAGTCCTTACACCATTGTCCCTTGCTCCAGTGGATCCCTTACTCACGAGGAAAATCCACAAACTTCTCCAGCATGAGTCCTACCCGCATGATGCAATCCTTACCCCATCGGATTGCTCCAGATGCAGGCTTTACCACAGTCTCGGATTCTTAGGGAGTTGTTGCCACTCGCTCTGGCGTGGGTCGTCATACAGACTTAAAATGCATAAATGCGCCTCGACCTGTGCCCATAATTCATAATAGTCTCAGGCTCAGGCATCTCCTTTAAACAAAACACCTTCCCATCGATAGGAGTTGTCCCACCGACTTTAGATGCGTACTGTACTCAGGCTCTGGCATCTCTTCTCGATGTGGGTTATCCATGGGCTGCGAGTGGGTCGCTGCTCCCCCGAGGACCGCCTTTAGCTGTGAGGGGGAGCACTTGCCATCTCACCACTGGTTGCCAAGGGGAACTCAGCTGCGGCACATGTTGTCCCATTCCATCTTCACTGACCTGGTGTCTGTGTGGCCGTTTCTCTCAGATCTCAGTCCTTTCTGGGTGAATTCGGCCCAGTGGGCGCCCCGGGAGCGGGGCTCTCCCCGAGTTCCCCAAGCAGCTCCGCCGCCGCCATCCTCAGTGGGTGGCACCGGCCTGGGCCGGGCCACCGGCCCGGCCAGGAGCTGGGGAGTGGGGGCAGCGCCCCCCTCCCTTCTCCTCTCTCCTGGGCAAAGGGCACACCTTTCTGGTTCCTTTGTCCTGACGTAAATAGGGCAATTTGCAGAGGCGCCGATTGGCTCAAGCCCCAAGGGGGATGGGAGTCCATTCTGATGGACAGCTTCTGCCACCAGAACCTCCCCCCCCACATCAAACCATGACAGAGAATAACAATGAATATGTAAACACGTTATGAATATGCATGATTGTAGTGTATAACTAAGTTTCTGTCCAGGGGCCAGGCGTGCATGCCAGGAGGAGATATCCCCCATGCACCCGGCGCCGCAATAAGAGGAGCTGCCTCCTGGAGCAATAGAACTCTTGAACTAGGGTCAATACTTCCTTTATTGAGTGAGGTTTTTTGATACTTGCTTTCTACCAGCTCCAGAATTTAAACTACTAGAGTGTTAAACCACTGGAGTACAAAAGCATGATCCAGAGCACTAAAACCAAGCCAGAAATAGGTGTCTCGTGCATCAGAGGAAAAAAATTCCAGTCCTGTCATAGCCCCCTTGAAGCCTTTCTTTTCCTTGTTGGTTGTGCCTTCCAGTCCAAAATGTGTTTGGCTTCCTTAGGAAGGGATGCCAAGGGGCTGAGAGCAAATGTTGGTTGATAGCCCTCTCAGTTCCTTCATGCACAATCAGAATGATCCTGCAATCAGTGTTATCCTGGGCTAGGGTCTCCTCAAATACAGCTGCTTCCTTCATTTGGATGGACTGTCAGTAGGACTCTGGACTGTCTCTGGCCAACCAGGCAAGAGCGAGGTTTATTCCTCAGATAAGCAGGAAGATGTTGAGGGGAGAAATTGTGCAGAAGCAGTCTCAAAGATATATGCAATATTAAGAAGCTGAGAGATCCTTGGTAGAGGCTGCTCATTCCCAGTGACTGCAGGCAGTAGGTTCCCCAGGAAGTGGGTTAAATCAATCTGCAGAAAGAAGGGACTGAAGGAAAACAGCAGATATGTTACCAAAAATCCGGAATAAGAAACTTATCAACACCAATGGGATGTAGATAAGCAGACACTTCTTTATTGCGGCACCGGGTGCATGGGGGATATCTCCTCCTAGCATGCATACCTTGCACCGAAATTAAACTTCTTATATAGAGCTTACACATGCAAATCCATTAGGTAATCATACATAAACATATTATTTCCCGAAAATCATTAGCATATTCTCCTCCCATTTCCGATTCTGCGCAATAAAAGTTAGAATCATCTAGAAATGAGTCTGGGGTGTAATATGGGGAGGTGGTCTGTGAGTCGGTGGTCGCGATCTCCCCCTGCTGGAATTACCTTTTGCTTAAGTTCACGGTTTCTGGCAGGCACACATAGACTGTTACGGTTGGCTCTCTTCATTCTCATTAATCTAGACCTTGATAGCTACATGCATTCTTCTAGTTCTATGTAAGTATCATAAATCAGTTTACAAATCAACTTGTACTACATGTTCCTATTAAATGATTCTGACCTATCCCTTTGATCCTGGTACAGGGCTGTACAGGGAGTTTCATAGCAGCATGTGATTACTGTACGAGCTTACTTTTCATTAAAATATTTCTTATAATTCTATATTATTAAAAACAACTACAAACCATATTAATTACAAACTATTGATTAAATTTTAATTACCAAAATTCTAAGTATCAGTAACATTTCCCCCCTTTGAAAGTGTTGAAAGCTATTTCAATACTTTCACCACTTTCACTTTTATTGTTTAATACTTACTTATCATCATGTTCAAAGCTAAGATTCGTTTCAGCATATTTTGGTGATGAACCATAGTCTGGTGGAAGAGTAGGTAACTCTTTCATGATTCTGCGATTGATTGCAATTCTATTAGCAAACTGTTTCTTTAAACAATTGTATAATAGCATGATCATCAGGAAGACAATTAGCAACAGAAACAGTTTTAATCAAAGATTGGATCCAAGAGCTTAGATTCCAGCCTAGTCCTTTGAAAATTTTCCCTATCCAATCTTCTGACATGTCTTCTCGGATTGTTTTTGTTTCCTTCTCAACTTTTTCTAGCAAATCCAAATCATGCTCTACATCCTGAGTAACATTCGGAATGTGTATGCAACAGTGGTCTAACTTATCTTTGAGATATCCACATACCCCATGTTCTTTGAGTAGAAGCATGTCTAAAGCCATTCTATTTTGAAGTGTCATTTTAGATGTTGCTTGCAATTGAATGTTTAATTCTTTGAACCCTTTTTTTGTAACATTTTCTAACTTCTTTACTTGACTTGTTAAATGATACAGCCATTCTCTGTTCCTATATGAGGCTATAGGATTTCGAAGAGACTCAAGAGCCCAGCTGATTTTCAGTTCTGTCGATGGTTCGTTCCAAATATCATCTGTCTCGGACTTTTTAGTTCGTTTTAGATTTAGATTTTATAAGGGTCCTTTAAATGGTGATTTTTTCCAAATTGGACATAATGTTGGCATGCCTAAGGTAATTTGTTTAACTTTACCATCTAATGGTACGTGAGTTGTCCAGGTTCCATCATTTAATGCCCAAACCAAGTGTCCAGGACTCTGGATTGTACTTTTCTTACAACTTAAGAATGTTCCTTTTTTAATTTGATAATCTGCAGTCAATTGAAGATCATTTTTGAGTCCTCGACAGAAGCACCCATATCTCACTGCAGCTGCTAAAGGGGGAATTTTTTGTATTATTTTACTTACTGTACTACAATTGTAAATTTTTTTCACATTTCCACCAGGATACTGAACTTTCCTTTTCTAGTGACGTAGTTCCTCTATCTGTTACTGTTGGCCAAACTTCATAAACTGACCCTACCTATGTAAAACACCAAGGGGTTTTTGCCATGTATTGAAATTGGGAGAATATAGCCATGGACCAAATTGATTCCCAAGTAAGTTCTTCTGCGGGAGACAAAGAGGACACCTGACACAATCAATGTGATCAAACAAGTGAACCTATCTTTATTTACATTCAGCGTGTTTTATAACCTTGCAAGCAAATAGCCCGCCTCTTAGTGTGATTGGTTGTACTGAAGGAAGCAGCGTCACTATAGTGTCCATTTTCCGTTCCGCATCCGGGGGTTGTCCACGTCTCTGCAGCTCTTCCGCATTCCAGCATACGTCATCAGGAAAGGCTGGATTGTTCACCTGTCCGTTAACCCTTAGATGTCCTCCGACACATCCCCCTTCTTGTTTTTGAACAATCCAGACTTATTTTACAACCCATTCAGTCATTTTCGTGAGCAAGTGTAACAGACAAAAGTTATTAAGAGAAACATTGTGTTAGCTACTAAAACTAATAGAAGGCTTTTCACTCTGGTGGAAATGTCGAAGCCTAAATTCTACTCTGGAATACACTAGCTATTACAAACATGCATGCTTCGCCTATTCCGGGTGTGCACATAAATCTTCCCTTATATGTGGAAGAAAAAAAAAAAAATACCTTGCCAAACTCTATCATAACCCTACAGAAACATTTACTGACATATCGTTTTGGTACAGCCTTGCAGAAGCAGTTACTAGCATATTGTTTCCCTTTCTGGGAGCCTTACTATTTCGACTATGCCCAAGATTCCGCTGAGCAGGAGGGTATCAATAAGCAGGGTCATTGCGGAGAAGGGAGGCGGGCACTGCACCTTCAGGGCGTCCCCTGTTTATCCACAAAGTGTGCTCTGGCTGGCTAACAGCGGTTTTTGTGAATCGCAACATGTTGTTCAATAACAATCCTCCTAGCTTCCTTTTTCAAAGTTATGTGCTCACAACTAAGTCCAGCTTGTAATTCTTTGTAATTAATTTGGTACCAGTCAATTATTTTCCTTCCAGTAGCTATGGGTGGAATCCATACACATTCCGATCGGAAAAACACACAAAGCATATATACAAGCAACTTTCACACACATAGAATGCCAAACAATTAAAAACATAAGAACAGTTTATATATCAATATGAAATCTTCTATTACGAATCTTGTGAGCCATTCTCCTCATCTGGCATCTCTGTCATCTCTGCTTGTTCTGTAAAATCTTGGATCTCCCTATCTCTATCTGTAGTTTCAGAAGTCCTAGCTGGTCTTACATTTCCTGTCAGTAACAAATGGTTTGCTTTGGGTATATATGATTTTATCCACTTCGCCGGAACCCACAGTGGTCCGTTTCCTGTAAGTAAACACATATATCCCCTGCCTGTTACTTTTAATTCTACTGGTCCTTCCCATTTCCCTGTTTTTAAATCTTTATAGAGTACTAGGCCTTGTGTTTTTTCTTTTCAGAATGAGCTCATTCCTTTACTGTGTACCAGCATAGGCAGCTCATCACTGTTTCCCGCCAGCCGTAAAAAGTTCAGGACGTACAACGCTTTCATTAATCGATCGCCGGGCAGCCAGCCCTGAGTTCCCCCTTTTTGTTTTAACAACATGGTCTTTAACATGTGGTGGGAGCGCTCAACAATGGCTTGACCAGTGGGGGAATGCGGTATCCCAGTGCGGTGAGTGATACCCCAGCGATTGCAAAAATGAGCAAAGCCAAGTGAAGCATAAGCAGGTCCGTTATCTGTCTTAATTTCATGCGGAACCCCTAGAACTGCAAAGCAAGCATATAAATGCCGCTCGACATGTCGCGTGGTCTCTCCAGTTTGTGCGGTGGCCCAAATCACCATAGAATATGTGTCTATACAGACATGTACGTATCTCCAATGCCCAAACTCTGTTACATGAGTAACATCCATCTGCCATAGCTGGAGCACATGCAGTCCTCGTGGATTGATACCTTGACCAAGACCAAAACCTAGTTTCTGACAGGAAGCACAGGACTTTAGTATGCCTTGTGAGATACGAGTGTTGAATCTACTGCGGTTTCCCCATCCACTCCGGCACCTTCTGTGGTGGCGGCACGGAGGGAACAAATTCCTGACTTTGGCTCTGGTTTAAATTCAGACTTGATAATGGTGCTGCCCCCTGATTTACTATCATCACACGCGGGGCTGGCGCACTCGGTTTCCAGTTTCCCTGCACCCGGCACTCGTAGGTATTATGATTATCCATTTTGCAATTTTTGCACCATTTCCTGCTAACCTGTTGCTGCTGTTGTTGTGGCTGTTTACATTGGTTTCTGTAGTGGCCTAATTTCCCACAATTGAAGCATTTCTTTCGCTTGGCTCCTCCCCCTTTTTTCTCTAACAGAGGATGAACAGCACCATATACCGCAGCAGCAACTAGAGATGCAGGACCAGTGGTGCGTTCTATAACTTCTAACATATCTGCTACTTGGGCATCTCTAGGTAATGTGCTTATGACCCTTTTTACCTTATCATTGGCATTCTCAAAGGCAAACATTTTAAAGACTTGTTCCTTCATTGTGTCGTCCAAATCAGGATGACTTCGAACAGCCTGATGTAAACGATCAATAAAGGAAGGAAAACTTTCCTGGGGGCCTTGTTTAATATTTGCAAAGGAATATACTTTCCCCGGTTCTCTAATTGAAATCATTGCTTGGTAAGCTAATTGCTGTGACAACTGCAATACTTCTGCCAGAAAGCCTTGTTGTAATGTCGTGTTTGCAAAAGGACCTTGACCCATCAGCATTTGTGCTTGAACATCATATAGAGGGTCTCCCTGCTGCCGAGGTCGTGCAGCTTCACGGTCACATAGTTGCTGCCAGGCCCTGGAGAACAAAAGCTGCTGAGAAGGGGACAAAAGAATATTAGCAACTTGTTGTGAGTCATGTGGTATCAGCACATCTGCTGTGAAAATAAATTGCAACAGTTGTTGAGTATAACTGGATTGAAGCCCATATTGTGATATCGCAGAACGCGCCTTTTCTAAAATTTTCCAGTCAAAAGGTTCCCACCTTCTATTTCCCCCATGGTCTGTGATAATGGGAAAGGCACATGGCAAAAAATTTCCTTCGATTAAGGCTTCACGAATAACTCCCTTCCATCTTTTGCTTCTCTCTTGTTCGTCTGGTGGTGCAAAGGGCGGTGGGGCAGTCGGCACAGATAGGTGTTGCATAGGCATCAGTGGTGACAAAGGCGTAGCAAAAGGATTAGGTGTATTGTGGACTGTAGTATCTGAAGAATATTGTGGATTATTGTTGTCATCGGCATCTGATGTCTTCAACTCCGACAGCTTGTCCATAACTTGTTGCAAAACTTCTTCAAAAAGTTCTTTTTTCTGTTGTTCTCCCAATGAAATTAGTGGGGGCATGGGTTCCTCCCCTGGGTGAAGCTCTGAACGGAGCCCAGGTCGGAGCTGTGGGCGGGGCTCTGGGCAGGGCTGTGGGGAGGGCTCTGGGCGGAGCTGTGGGGAGGGCTCTGGGCGGGGCTCTGTGAGGTCAGGATAGAGGCGGGACTTAGGTCGACAAGACGGTCCACCTATTTCCACGCCCCTTTGTAGTTCTTCTGCCTTCTCTTCTGGGACCCTTTGTTGAACAAACGTGCTGTCGCCATTTTGGTTGCCATCATCTTGGCTGCCGCCATTGTGGCGCAGTTCCTTTTTTAGGGGTGTGGTCCCTATAGGGTCCCTTTTTTCTCCCGAATCCACGGTTTCTACCTTGGTAGCAGAAGGCAAGGGTGGTGCTAAAGGCACAGAAATTCGCGTAGAAAAGATAGAGGAAGTGTTCGTAGTTGTCAGTAAAGAATCAGTAGAAGAAGGAGCGAAGGCAGCAAAAGCAGCAGCAGCCCTGGTGGGGGAGGCAGCAGCGGTAAGGGTAGAGGCAGGGCTGGGCCTGGAGGAGCAGGGGGAGGAGGCGAAGGAGGCAGCTGCAACAGCCAAGGCAGGGGTGCCCCGCCCAGGAGGAGCATCAGCAAAGTGGTGTACGATGATCATGAGAGTGAAGAGGAGGAGGAGAGCATGGTGTCCGAGGAGGAAGAGGAGGAGGAGATAATGGAGGAGGAGGAGGACAACGACGACTCTGACTACCCCGAAGAGATGGAGGATGAAGACGATGCCAGTTATTGTACTGAGAGCAGCTTCAGGAGCCACAGCATCTACAGCAGTAGCAACAGTTCGTTCGGCTTTCATGCTATGTAACGCTTCTTTAATTGACTTCCACAGGGTAGCATATTTATTCGCCTCCTTCGCGCCTGCTCCCCCCGAGCTGATATCATCCCATAGCTCTCTGCCTATGGCTTCCCACGTAGACAGTTCAAAAGCGACTCCTACTGCGGGGATCAAGTCTGTGTTCCAAGCCCACAATAGCAGCCCTTTAAGAGCCGAGGATTCATATTTAAATTTTCTCACAGAGAGCATATGCTGGAGCAGATTTAGGATAGCCTCTTGTTGCTTATCTAACCCCATCTGTCTCCCCGGCCGCTCAACTATCCTCCTAGGCGAGATTCCAGCGTCGATTCAGCGACTAGAACGAGGTGCACCTTTTTCCACTCAGTGACTGGGCGGGTCACTGCTCATTCTGCTGGGGCAGCGGATCATTCGGTCGGCCTTCCACCCTCTTCCTCGCCAAGTCTCGCAACTTTGCCATGAGGAATCTGAGGGTCCCTGTTCGGGCGCCAAATGCGGGAGACAAAGAGGACACCTGACACAATCAATGTGATCAAACAAGTGAACCTATCTTTATTTACATTCAGCGTGTTTTATAACCTTGCAAGCAAATAGCCCGCCTCTTAGTGTGATTGGTTGTACTGAAGGAAGCAGCGTCACTATAGTGTCCATTTTCCGTTCCGCATCGGGGGGTTGTCCAGGGTTGTCCACGTCTCTGCAGCTCTTCCGCATTCCAGCATACGTCATCAGGAAAGGCTGGATTGTTCACCTGTCCGTTAACCCTTAGATGTCCTCCGACATTCTTCCTTTTGTGAAGTTTGAACATTCTCTTTACATTCCCATTCCATTATTGTATGGCTTATATTTGTTTTTATTGGTTCATCATAAGAACACCATCCATAACCATATCCTGAATCTAGTCCTGTCAAACCACCACTGATGTCTACAAAGTTTGAATTCAGTAATTTTGTACATTCAGCCTTACTTCCTGGGGACTTCCATTGTTTTCTAATATATCTCACTTGTTCATACCATTGAGTCACTGGCTGTTGTTCACAGTGAATGGTCTCAGTTTTATGTTCCTGATTAGTCAAATTCATAGTTAAGATTCCCCATGGAATAGATTCACCTACCGCTCTTGGTATTGGTAAACAAGCAGTAATTTGTGTAACATTCTGTAAATTGGAAAATCCTTTAATTAATCCTAATATCGAATTTTCCTCAGGTATTTGTTTGGGAATTTCAATCACTTGTTCTGTTTCTAATTGTCTTTTGTTCCTACTCACTAAGTCAGCCCATGGTTTCACCAGTACTACTTTCCAGCATAAGATCCAAAGAACAATTAAAAACAGGTATGAGAAATTAGACATGTTTCAGAGTCAGTTTCAAAGTCTCTGGGTCACGATTCACAATTTTCCAGGGTGTTGGTGCTTTCTTCACTCGAGTGTAATCCAGGCTGTAGATTCTGCAGTCTTGACTGCTGTGAAGGTTGTCAGCAATATTTGAAAAGGTCCTTTCCAGCGCTCTTGCAGAGGTTCAGAAGTCCACGTCTTTATGTAGACATAATCTCCTGGTTGAAAATCATGCACTGGAGTGTCTAAAGATAAAGGTCGATTCCAAATCACAGCACTCCGAATTGCAGCTAAGGTTTTCCCTAGAGAAAGCAAATAGTTATATACATCTTGTTTTCCTTTTACATGCATATTTGGATTTGGTTCCGGGGACTCATAAGGTTTTCCGTACAACAATTCATAAGGACTGATAGAGGTTCCACTCTTTGGCTGTACTCTGATTCGAAGTAATGCCAAAGGTAATGCTTGAGGCCATTTTAAAGTTGTTTCTTGACAAATTTTACTTATTTGTCTCTTTAGAGTCTGATTCATTCTTTCTACTTTTCCACTGGATTGTGGCCTCCAAGATGCATGTAAATCCCAGGCAATGCCTAATACTTTGCTAACGCTTTGGACTACTTCAGCAACAAAGTGTGGACCTCTGTCAGAAGAAATCCCAATTGGAACTCCAAATCTTGGAATTATTTCTTGTAGTAACCACTTTACTACCTCTTTTGCTTGTGTGGTGCGACAGGGAAGGGCTTCAGGCCATCCTGTAAAAGTATCAACCCCCACCAGGATGTACCAGTACCCATTCTGTCTAGGCAATTCTGAGAAATCTACTTGCCAATAATCTCCAGGTTCTGTACCAGATTTTAACTTACTCATTTGGACTCTTTTCTTGATTACTGGATTATTTTTTAAACATATTTCACACTTTGCAGTTATCATTTAAGCTAATCCTAGCATTTTAACTGATACTACCTGTTTCTGTAAAGAAGTTACTAAAGCTTCTACTCCCCAGTGACATTCCTGATGCTTTGTTTGAATTATTTCTCTCATCAAAATGGGTGGAATCACTACTTGTCCACTAGGGGTTACTCACCATCCAGCTAAGTTTTTCTTAGCATTTAATAACTGGCCTAATTTATCATCTTCTTTTGAATATTTTGGCTTTTCCCTAGGAAGGGCTACTGTTTTGGAGGGAATTAATGCCATTTGGAATGCTTGTTTCTTTGCTACTTTCTTCGCTGTTCTATCAGCTAAATTATTTCCAACAATTTCTTTTGTGTTTCCCATTTGGTGTGCTTTACAGTGCATGATTGCTACTTGTTCTGGTTTCTGAACTGCTTGCAGTAATTGTAAAATTTCATTCTCGTGCTTAATGTTTGATCCTTGAGAGGGCAATAATCCTCTTTCTTTCCACAGAACTCCATGGACATGCACTACTCCAAAGGCATACTTGGAGTCAGTCCAAACGTTCACTTTCTTCTTTTCACTTAATTCTAGGGCTCGAATTAAAGCAATAAGTTCTGCTTTTTGGGCGGATGTGGTGCTTGCCAATGCTCTGGCTTCTATAACTGTGGTGTCTGTTGTTACCACATATCCAGCGTATCGGACCCCTTGCTCCATAAAGCTGCTGCCATCTGTATACAATTCCCAGTCTGGTTGCTCCAGTGGTACATCTTTCAAATCTTCACGACTGGAATAAACATACTCGATAGTAGCCAAACAATCATGTTCCAGTTGTCCTTCTTCCTGTGTGGAGCTTAAAAACACTGCAGGATTTACCAGGTTAGTTGTTTTTAGAATCACATCATCCTGTTCAGTTAGTACCACTTGGTATGTTATCATACGGCTTGGGGATAACCAATGACCCCCCTTTTGTTCTAAAACAGTTATCACCATGTGTGGGACATAGACCGTTATTGTCGTTCCCAAAGTCAATTTGCGAGCTTCCTGTATAGGCAGCACTGTTGCTGCCACCACTCGCAGGCAACTTGGCCATCCTTTACTCACTGTGTCCAGTTGTTTGGAGAAGTATCTGACAGGTCGCTTCCAACTGCCCATCTTCTGGGTCAACACTCCCAATGCTAGGTGTTGCCTTTCATGGACAAACAACTGAAAGTCCTCAGTCAAGTCTGGAAGTCCTAAAGCAGGTGCTGACATCAAAGCACGTTTTAATTCCATAAAAGCTTTTCATTGATCTGGTCCCCGTGAAGTGCAGAAACAGACTCCACAACTTGGAAAGTTGTAAAGTAGGTATGTTTATTGCAGCGCTGGGTGCACGGGGGATCGCTCCACCACAAACGTGCACACCCGCCGTAGCAGTTTTTCTTGTATTTATACAGACATACTCATCACCCCCTCCCCCAAAAGGGCAGTCTCTCCCTGGAGATCATTTCCATAGCCCCCGCCTCAGGATCCGCCTCAGGCTCCTCCTTGACACGCCTCCTGGTGGTCGTGGGCAGGGGTCTTTGGGATGAAGGCCGTAGGTCTTCCTCGCTGTGTGTTTTCACTTCTTCCCTAAAACTCTAAAACTCTTGTTTTGGCTGGGTCTGTAGAGCCAAACCGTTTCCCTGGCCTTGAGTGGACATCTGGTTGTCTCCTACTTGTTATTGCTTGAAGACAAATGTTAGTTCTCGTTAGTCCTTATCTCTCCTCTTTGTCTGTTTTTCTCCCTATGGGTCACGAGTTACAACCTTGCCATCATTTATTTTGTCTCTCTTACAGGCCTTCTTTTCGGGTAGTTAGTGTTTCAAAGCAGGGATTAGTATTTGATAACTTCTAGCAATTCACAGAGCTATTTCACAGAGCTATGTATTTCCCAGAGTCTTATGCCTATTCTTATACCTATCCATAGAAATAATAGCTAATATAGTCTTATGTAGTCTTATGCCTACTCCTATACCTATCCCCGTATCAGTCCCCCCTTTTCTATTAAATCAAGTAAATTCTTTTACTTGCCTAAGTGTCCCGATTGATATAACGCTTTGTGCATTGAAGATACCCTTCGAAACACACACCAAATCCATACGTACAGCAGTGTTAGTAACAGCATCAAGGCAGCTGTAGCTATTAACAGTATTATAACAGGATTAGATGATTGAAAAATCCTGACCATCCAAAAAGTGCTTCCCACCATTTATGTTCTCCATCCTTCTCTACTCTCTTTTTACAATTTTCTTTATCTTGTTTGCATCATAATGAACTGTCACCAGAGTTTTCTGTCCGCTCTTTCTAATTTGCCCAGTATTTGCATGAAACCAGGATGCTGTAGCAATTTCTTTATCAAAGTTAGATTTGTTCCTATAGGTGTGGGTATTAACTCGTAGATCAATGTATAGTCTGATTTTAGAATATGATTGGATGTGACGGGAGCAGAATAGTGGAAGTCACATCCCGTGATTCGAGTGAAATTACAGATGCAGAAGTTTGAATGATTTTTAGTGCCTACTTCCGTTTCTTCTACAAATATGGAGCTACATTTTGTTTGTAGACATGCACAACCTTTCCCTGCATATATTATGATTGTCTTTGAGCCAACATCAGGGTGAATTTCACAATGACACTCCTTTTGATCAGTATCAAGACAGATATCTTGTGCTCATATGGTATTACTTTCACTTAGAAATCCTTGTTGTTTTCACACAATGCAGGATTTTAGGGATACTGTTTGTCATCTGTCTCTTACCCTTTGGGCCCATGTTCTATGTTCGAAAGGATAAAGCAGGGTTCTGTCATGGTATATCCCTAAAGCTATAATGGGATGGATCACAGTTATTAGAACATTACAAATGGTTAGTACAAAGGCTGTAACTGTGTGCGTGGTGGGGTTACAAGTAAAATTTACCATATTCCACCAGGATTGAAGCTCTCTTTCTTTACTTGTGGCACCATCCCAGACTACCTTTCAGATTTCAGTGGGAAATATCCCTTCTTATCCTTCTCTTATAATAGAGGCGATACTATAGTATCTGATTGCATTCATAGTTGGGCCTGAACACAACTCAGGGCTAGTGAGATATTGGCTCGTAGCCCGTCGATCACATCTACAATTATATTGTGGTCTCTTATGTTTGTTTGTTCCCAATCTGGTAAGATTTGTGATGCTAAATCAATCCTAGAGAGGATTGTAAGGGCCATTGCAGTTTTGACAGATCTGTAGTGACAGTGGCCAGCTTGTTCATTATTACTTCTGAGTCTATGGTACTCAGAACTCCCAACCCTGTTCCTAATAGCCTCGTCAGGTCTCTTGGTTTTTGTCTTTGAGAAATACCTTTCCTCTTTCTTAGCCAAGTAGCCCATCCTTCATAAAAGGTTTGTAAGAAAGGAGAACACAATGGTTGGATTTCTGATACATTAATCTGCATTGATAACTCAACCCTTTTGAGAGACCATTCTGGGTTGAATAACACTTGCTGCTGTCCTGTGTTTCTTATTACATATGGACCAATTTCATAAATTTTGGGTTCTAGCTTAGGTACTGGCATAGGTCGTGTGGTAGACATATATCTTTACGATGTGTAACTATCGCAGCGGGCATTGTTGTAACTGGCCCAGCGTTTATTTTAAATTTAAATGAAAGTCCAATAGCACTGTTGGCTCAGAGACAAACCACTTCAGTGGTTTTGCACTAGTGTGAAATTATGCCAACAATCTAATTCTTTAGAAGCACATTATTTGTGGGAGTAATTGAGATAGTAATTTTAGTAATTTGAGATGCCTTTTTATGGGTGGGGCAATTAATAATTTGGCATCCTACTTTGATTTTTTTCTTTCCCTACATTTCCCTGAAGTTGGTGAATTCCCTTTGTATCCTTACTCCATTCTTGTTTTAAATATTCTTGATTTTCATACATAACCACGGTAGATAGATTTAAATCTTCTCGAGCAGAGTATTTCCCCATGGATCCAATATACCTACCAAGGCCACTCAGTATCATTCTGGCTACAAGTGCTTTTCCACCCCTGAATTATAATTATGACTGTGAGAAAAGTAGTTTCCCTGGTTGGACTTGCGTGACCTTCCATGGAGATCTATGGACTCTTTACTCTGGTGTGATGAATTCAGGCATTCTGCTGCTTGATCTTGATTGCTGTGTAGGAGGTGAGGAGTACTTGGAATGGTCCTTCCCACTGTGGTTCCAAAGTTCTTCCTGCAAGAGACTTGACATATACAAAATCTCCAGGTTGTATATTATGTACAGGTCCATCTAGACCTCTGCTCCGAGTTCCAAATACATGTTTTTCAATTTCTCTGAGTTGTTTGCTTAATGCCACCATATAGGAAGTCATAATTTCTTCACCGATTTGTGAAGACACCCCCTTTTGTACTCCATAAGGCCGCCCATATAAAATCTCAAATGGGCTCAGCCCTTCTTTTGCTCTGGGTTTGGTTCGTATTCATAAAATTGCCAGAGGCAGAGATTGGGGCCAAGCCAAATTAGTTTCCTGTCCCAATTTAACAATTTGTTGTTTAATCAAATGATTCATTTTCTCTACTTGGCCACTCAATTGTGGCCGATATGGAGTATGTAATTGCCAATCTATTCCTAGATGGTGACTAATTTGTTGCACTACCTTAGAGATAAAGTGTGGTTCCTCTGTCTGAGGATATTACTGCTGGGACTCCAAACCTGGGTATTATTTCTTGGAGTAATGCTTTGGTTACTTCTCGAGCTTTAGCTGTTCTACACGGAAAGGTTTCTGGCCAGCCTGAAAAGGTATCAGTTAGTACAAGCAAATATTGATACCCCCCTTTTCTAGGAAGTTCCGAGAAATCAATTTGCCAATGTTGTTCTGGAGCATTCCCTTTCCCAATTTGGCCCATTTCTGGCTGTGCAATGGTCTTTGGACTAGTCTGGAGGCAGAGATCACATTGCTGAGTTACTTGTCTGACAGCAGTATATAGATTTCGAGCCACTATACTTTTGATAAGATATTTGTATAATGCTTCCACCCCACAATGGCCTTTCTTGTGTTCTTCTTGGGCTAATGGCCAAACCATATAAGAAGGAACTATAAGTTTTTTGTGTGGTGTCATGGCCCACCCATCCTCATTATATGATCCTTCTAGATCTGTAATGAGTTTACGGTCATCTTTTGTATACTCTGGCTTACCTTCTAAAGATATGCATCCGTCGAGGATTAGTGCCCCTTCTACCTGTATCTCTTTTCTAGCAGCCTGTTTTGCCTCTCTATCCACCAGTTCATTCCCTCTTTTCAATTCTGTGCTCACCTTCTGGTGTGCCGATGTGCATAATTGCCACTTTTTCAGGAAGTTGTACTGCATTAAAAGTTTTAAAGTCTCTTCTGCATGCTTGATAGCTTTTCCTTCAGCTCTTTCGAGAGCTCGAGTCAGGGTTATGATTTCAGCTTTCTGTGACAAGGTGTCAGTTGGTAATGGTCCTGATTCTATTACCTTTTCAGAAGTGGTGACGGCATATCCTGAATGTCGCATTCCACTCATAACATAACTGCTTCCGTCTGTGAACCAGTGTTCTACCCCCTTCATGGGGGCATCTTTGGAGTCAGCGCGGCTGGAGTGCGTCGCCTCAATTGTTTCGAGAAAGTCACGATTCACTCGTTCTCCAGTGTTCCCACTGAGAAATCAAGCTGGGTTAACAATGTTAGTAGTCATAATTTCAACATCATCCTGTTCGGTCATGATGGCTCGATACCTCAGGAACCTCTGCGGGAGAGCCAATGTCCCCCTTTTGCTTCAAGGACTGTGGACACCGTGTGGGACACGAAAACAGTCATTTTCTGGCCTAAGGTAAACTTCTGTACCTCTTGAATATTCAGGATGACTGCTGCCACTGCCCTCAGGCAACTGGGTCATCCTTTTGCAGCAACATCCAGTTGTTTGGAAAAGTACGCCACAGCTCGTCTGCATGGTCCCAGGTCCCATGCCAGTATCCCTAATGCTATTCCCTGAGAAAAATGGTTTACTCACATCAGGAAGTCCCAATGCTGGCGCTGACACCAGGGCCTTTTTTAGCTGGTGGAATGCTCCGTATGCCATTGGAGGTATTTTTGGCTGGATGTTACTAAAGAATACAACGGTTTAACAAGCAAGCCATAGTTGTATATCCAGAGCCGACACCACCCCATCATTCCGAAGAAAGTTCGTAGCTCTTTCACAGTCTGTGGTTGAGGGGTCTGGCATATGGCTTGACCCAGGAAATGCTGACCAGCACTGATTTCATACCCAAGATATGTAACTTGTTGCAATGTTATTTGTGCCTTTCTCTGAGAAACCCGGTACCCCTGGAGCCCAAGAAAATTTAGTAAACTTACAGTCCAGATGACACAGGATTCTCTGGTCTTGGTCGCGGTAAGGAGGTCATCTACATATTGTAATACTTTTCTTTCTTCTTGTGGTGGTTCCCGTGACTCTAGGTCTTTTGCTGGCTGGTTTCTGAAAATCGTAGGGCTGTTCTTAAAACCTTGTGGCAACACCGTCCAGGTGAGCTGGGTCTTTCGACCACTCTTGGGATTTTCCCATTCAAAAGTAAAGATTTTCTGACTGGCTTCATGGAGAGGGAGGCAAAAGAAGGCATCTTTTAAATCTAAAACTGTAAACCAAGTCAAATCAGGAGTCAGAGTGGTTAACAGGGTATATGGATTAGCAACCACAGGGTATTGATCCTCTGCTATTTTGTTTCTATGATTGGACGAATCACTTCCCTATCTTCTTTTTTAGTGGGTATTGTTTAATTCTTACCGCTCTGTGTTCGCTTTTCAAATTTATTACCACTGGCTGGACATTTGTGGCACATCCTGGTACATCAGTTGCCCAAACTCCTGGATACACCCGGTCAGTGATTTCCGTGTCGATTTTTCCTTCTGTGGGAATATTAACTAAAAGCAAGCTCATTATTTGTACATACTGATGATCATTTACCTCCAGAGTAATTTCACCTTTCTTGAATTTTATCGTGGCTCCCAATTGTTCTAATAGATCTCTTCCCAAAAGGGCTTTTGGGGAGTTTGGCATATACAAGAATTTATGAATGCCTACTTGCTTACCCAGTTTATATTTTAAAAATTCAAAAAGTAAGCCTTTTCACTCTGGCCAGTTGCTCCTTTTACTACAATGTAATAATTTCCTAAAGGCATTAAGGCTTGATTTAAAACGGAGTATGTTGCCACCGTATCTAGTAAAAATTCTATTTCCTTTTGTTCCTCCCCTAGCCTCATAGTGATCTTTTGCAAGATCCTCGGCAGTTTTTATGACTAATTGTTTCTTTGTCTCAGTTAACATTCTAGCAATAATTGCATATCATTCCAATCAGGGTTGTGCTGCTTTATTATGAATCTAAGATTTTGGGTGGTGCTTACTGTATCGCTGCGATATTCCTGAGCAGCTGTCTTCCATTCCCTTAAATCATTATAGGAAAATGGTACCTTAATTCTTATTGTCCCACTATCCGGTCCTACTACTTCCCGGAGGGGTGCCTGCAGAATTGTTGCTGTTGGCTGCTCTGCTGCCGCCGGCCGTTTTTTCTTAGTGCGGGAGGATATCGGGCTGTCTGGAGGAGTAGGGGTCTCGTTTGAGTCCTCATTTTGCTCCTGAGACTGAGGGGGAGGCTTGAAAATATCAGTTAGATCTTGTTCTGTGCCCTGGCGGGTTTTACTTTTTCTAGTACACCTTTGTCCAATGCTGCAGGCTGAGCAGCAGCTTTTTAATTTATTTTTGTTCTCCCTCTTGTTTTCTTTTTCTAATGTGAGGACTATAGGATCTCGTGGAGGCATTAGTCTGCAATCTCTCTGTCATTCAGGGTTATTTCGGAGAACAAAGAGCATATCTGCGTATTTAACTTTATCCCATTTTTCTTCCCTTCTTAGGAACAACACATTAATTGTAAAAGCGTGTCATAGTTTAGTGTTCCACCCTCACTGGGCCATTTAGCTTCATTTTCTAGCTTATAAAGCAGCCACCATTGGTTACAATATTTGATTAGTTTCTTTGTATTCTCCGTGCCTCCTTGTCCCACTATATCTTTCCAGTGTGTTAATATACATCCCAAAGGGGATTTTTCATAAGGTTTACTTTTTCCTCCCCCCATTTCACTTACTTTCCCTTTACTCCATTCCTCCCTTTTAACTGCACCTTAATATTCTGTCTGATGCTCGTGTGAATAATAATACAATTTTTAGTTTGTCACTCGCTTTGTCCGTCTCCGGCTGTTTCCCTCATGGGAGAACTGAATCGTGGATTCAGACTCCGCACTGGCTTTGTGCACAATTACACGTCTCACTCACTCACACGTACGCTTTTACGGTATCACACGCTTCACTCGTCTCCGGCCTCTCTCCTCGCAGAGAACACGGAACCATGGATCAGAACGTCACACTCGCTCCGCAGCCAGGCTGCGTCTCACTCGCTTAAACACTCACTCAGTGATTAATCACACAATCACACATTTCAGGGCTGGCCCAGCAAACTTATACAAACATTAAAAGGCCTTATTACATGCGCTGATGTTAGATGATATAAACTTTGAATGGTATAAACTTTACGAAATACACGGTACCAGATTTTGCAATAGATAACAGTATATAGAGATTTCAAATCGTCCCCATTGCTTTCTGACACCTCTCACCCTTTTCAGGGTATAGGGCCAGGTGTGGCTGGAACGAAATGTCTTCTCTTGTTACTTACACAAAACACGGAACGACAGGAACAAGAGAACATATAACAGAGCAGATAACAGACAATTACCAATCCAGCTATTACCCCTCCTTTGCAGCTGCCAATATTCCATAAGCCATATGACTGTGAGGTTGCGCTACTTACCCACCCCTCTGTGTCAGACTCAGTGTTCGGGCGCCCAAGTGAAATGCCAAAACGGCGCCTCGCCCTTCAGGGAAGTAGCGACAGCCTCTGAGTTTGCTCGATCTGCTCGCAAGATCGCTAGCGGCCTGCCAGTCCCTGGTTCTTGCTGGCCCAGTCTCCGGATCTGGATTCCAGCTCACCAGTCCCTGGTCTCAGTCTCTGGTTCTTGCTGGCACGGATTCCAGCTCACCAGTCTCTGGTTTCAGTCTCTGGTTCTTGCTGGCACAGATTCCAGCTCACCAGTCTCTGATCCTCTAAGGCAGCAAACTCCCCAGGGCCCTCCTTACCGCAGGGCACCCTGCCCCGCCCGGGGACAACGCTGCACGCCGGACGACTCCGCGCAATTTACCAGCAGCCCCATACGCCAGACGTCTCCGGCCACTCTTACCTGAACATACCGTTTGTCCGCGGCTCAGGAAGTCCTTGTCTGCCTCTGGGTAATCGGCTGAGGAGAGGAGGCTCCTCCGAGGAAAGTTCTCGGGGCGCGCCTAGGGGCGTCCGCTCCGCAGTCGGTTCCACAGTCGAGCAGAGAGTCTCCTGGCTGGCTCGTCAAAACTGAAGTGCGGAAACAGACTCCACAACTTGGAAAGTTGTAAAGTAGGTATGTTTATTGCAGCGCTGGGTGCACAGGGGATCGCTCCACCACAAACGTGCACACCCGCCGTAGCAGTTTTTCTTGTATTTATACAGACATACTCATCACCCCCTCCCCCAAAAGGGCAGTCTCTCCCTGGAGATCATTTCCATAGCCCCCGCCTCAGGATCCGCCTCAGGCTCCTCCTTGACACGCCTCCTGGTGGTCGTGGGCAGGGGTCTTTGGGATGAAGGCCGTAGGTCTTCCTCGCTGTGTGTTTTCACTTCTTCCCTAAAACTCTAAAACTCTTGTTTTGGCTGGGCCTGTAGAGCCAAACCGTTTCCCTGGCCTTGAGTGGACACCTGGTTGTCTCCTACTTGTTATTGCTTGAAGACAAATGTTAGTTCTCGTTAGTCCTTATCTCTCCTCTTTGTCTGTTTTTCTCCCTATGGGTCACGAGTTACAACCTTGCCATCATTTATTTTGTCTCTCTTACCGGCCTTCTTTTCGGGTAGTTAGTGTTTCAAAGCAGGGATTAGTATTTGATAACTTCTAGCAATTCACAGAGCTATTTCACAGAGCTATGTATTTCCCAGAGTCTTATGCCTATTCTTATACCTATCCATAGAAATAACAGCTAATATAGTCTTATGTAGTCTTATGCCTACTCCTATACCTATCCCCGTATCACCCACACAAAAGGAGAAATCTTTTGGGCTTCATACAAAGGTTTAGCAATCAGCCCCGTAATTCATGATCCAAAGGCGACACCACCCGGCCATTCCCAAAAATGCTCTGAGTTCATGAATATTTTCTGGTTCAGGTATATTGCAAATAGCTTCTTTTCGACCTTTTCCCAATTGTCGCTGCCCTTTAGAAATTTCAAAGCCCAGATATATCACAGTCTGGCAAGCTATTTGGGCCTTTTTCTTAGATGCTTTGTACCCATTTAGTCCCAGAAAGTTCAAAAGATCTATTCTTACCTGGATACAAGTTGACTTCTCTTCTGTAGCAACCAGTATATCATCCACATATTGTAGCAGTAGATGTCCAGGCCTTGGTTTCTCTTGTTTCCATATCTCAAGTTCTCTCGCCAACTGATTTCCAAAGATCGTCGGACTGTTTTTAAATCCTTGGGGTAGCCTTGTCCATGTTAATTGCATCTTTCGTCCAGTCTGTGGATTTTCCCACTCAAAAGCAAAGAGTTTTCTATTTTCTTTTTCCAAGGGTATACAAAAGAAAGCATCTTTTAAATCAGGCACTGTAAACCACTGATAGGTCTCTTTTAACGAAGTTAGTAATGTATACGGGTTTGCTACTACTGAGTAAATATCTTTGACTATTTGATTTACTACTTTTAAATTTTGTGTTAGCTGGTATTCTCCGGATGGTTTTCTGACTGGTAAGATAGGAGTATTGTATTCGGATTCACATTCCTCTAAAATCTTATACTTCAAGAACTTGTCAATTAATTTCTTAAATTCCTGTTTGATTTCTGATTTAATCGGATATTGTTTCAATTTGACTGTTTTTGCCCCTTCTTTTAATTCTACTTTAACAGGCTCTGCCAGTTTTGATTTGCCAGGGATATCTGTTTCCCATACTGTGGGAATCACAGCCAAATCTACATCCGAAGGAATTTCTTGTCCCTCGGTTGTTTCTTGGATCATCAGAATTTCACCTGTTTTTGATTCCAGTATTTCTAAGAGAATCTCTTCTTCTTCAAAACTAATCTGAGCATTTAATTTAGACAAGAAATCTCTTCCTAATAACGGTACCGGACATTCAGGTACATACAAAAATTCATGAGTAATTACCTTTTTCCCAAATTTTAAGTCCAGGGGTTTTAGGAATGGTCTGCTTTCCTCTTTCCCGGTGACCCCTATAATATTTGCTGGTTTTGTTCCAATTTTTCCTTTACAGGTGTTTAATACCGAAAACGTTGCTCCAGTATCCACTAAAAATTTAACTTCCTTTTCTCCCAGCTTAATTACAACCAGAGGCTCAGCTGGGTTCCCTTCCGGTCCCGTTCAGTTATCTAGCATCATGATTTTAGCTATTTCTTGCTGAGCATTTCCTTTTCTGGGGCAGTCTCTTTTCCAATGTCCTTCTTCCTTACACAGAGCACACTGATTTATTCCTAAGGGAGTGTTAAAATTCTTGCCACCACCGTTCACAAATCCTCCCCTTTCACCAAATCCTGAACCTCTTCCTCTGCCTCATCCTCTATTCACTGTTCCTGTCATGACTGCTAGTAGCTTGCTTTCCCGAGATTTTCTTTCCTCCTGTTCTCTATTGTTATACACCTTCCAGGCTGCTTCCATCATTTTATTTAAACTCCTAGAGTCTTATCCCTCTAATTTCTGAAGTTTCTTTCTTATGTCTGGTGCTGATTGTCCCATAAAAATCAAAGCCAATTGTATTTGTGCTGCCTCAGTTTCTACTTTTAAATCAGTATATTTCCTGGCAGCTTCCTTCGGTCTCTCCAGAAACACTGAGGGAGATTCATTTTTATCCTGCCTTACTTCATATAATTTAGACCAATTCAAAGATTTAGGCATAGCATGTTTAATTCCATATAAAATCCATTTCCGATACTGACTCAGTCTCTGTCTGTGCTCCACATTATTTGGATCCCACTGCGGATCCCCAGATGGAAAATTCTGTTCCAGAGTTCCAGTCATATTTTCATTCAGAACTGCCGCTTCAGCCTGTGCTTTACCTGCTTTCAACACCATTTGCTTTTCTGTATCATCCAATAAATTATCTAGGACCACCTGCAAATCACTCCAGTCTGGGTCCTGCGTTCTAATTATAGTATCCACCACCCTTCCTACTCTTTCAGGATCTTCTCTATAAAGTCCGGCTGCCTGTTTCCAAGCACTGAAAAAGGCACTTTTACATACACTGGCCCATCGTTGTTGAGCTATTGTGTGTGTCTGCTGTCGAGTTCTCCGAGAAATAGGCGTATGAATTACAACCTCAGAGGGACCCTCTTCGGCGTCCTCAATACCACTGCTTTCTGGTTCTTGCATCTGTTCCCGATATTCTTGACCCCATTTCTTTCTCTCCTAGGAGGAGATATATCTAATTCTGGTCCCTCATCAGCTTCAGAAATAATCCTCTTTTTCAAACAATCCTTTCCAATATCACATGTTGTACAACACTTTTTCTCCTTTTTATTCCCTGTAGCAACAGCCAATATCAGACCATTCCCATCAGTCAGTCTACACTCCTTCTGCCAATTTTTTCTTTGTCTTAAATAGAAAAACAAATCTACATAAGGTATTTCATCCCATTTCTCTTCCCTTCTACAAAACAGCATTAACTGAAAAATAGTATTATAATTCTAAGTACCATTCACAGGCCATACTTCTTGATCTTCTAGCGTGTATAACGGCCACCAATGATTACAATATGCAATCATTTTGTTCTTTCGCAAATCATCCCCTATATCTCCCCAATGTGCTAACAAACATCCTAACGGAGAAGTTTTCGGGATTTTATCATTTGTAGCCAAATTACTCGCACTTTTACTTTTAAACAAATGAGTTAACTTAGATGCCATGATATAACTGTTGACAATACAATATACAATCACTCAAATCTGTCGCTTTGTTCTTCTCCGACTGCACCCCTCGCGGAATAGCAGGACCACGGATCCAAACTCTGCACTCGCTTCAGAACTATGTCCCGTCTCAGTCACCCACTCACAAGTCCTATAAGAATCACTTCGGTCCTCCACCGGCCAAATCCCTTGCGGGAGATTGGAACCGCGGTAAAAAAACTCCACACTCGCTTCGTGCTCAGTTGCACGTCTCTCTCTCACACTCGCACAGTTCTGTAATTTATTATCTTGAGTACAAGAAGGAAACACAAAACTCAGCACCTTAGTACTCAGTCAAGATAAACAATTCCACAATATAGCACACAAGAAAACTTCTAACTTACGTTAGAGACACAACTTATAGAACACTATAGCTAGCATATAGGTTCTAAGTTTCCGCTATGTCCAACCCTGCAATAGCTTTCACTTATGACTTACGGGCAGACGCCTAGGCTTCCACTCCACAAGAATCCTCTGCCCAACCCTGCACAGCTTTCACCGCGACTGACAGGCAGGCTACAGCGAGGGGACTCGAACCCACTCGCAGTGGGACTCGAACCCCCTCTATGTGGTGGGACTTGAACCAGGATACGGTTGGCTTTCTGAGCTGCCAGCGCACATTGCCGGCTCATGTTGAGCTTCTCATCCACCAGCACTCCCAAGTCCTTTTCCTCAGGGCTGCTCTCAATCCATTCTCCGCCCAGCCTGTACTTGTGCTTGGGATTGCCCCGACCCACATGCAGGACCTTGCACTTGGCCTTGGTGAATTTCATGAGGTAATCACAGGCCCATCTCTCCAGCCTGTCAAGGTCCCTCTGGATGGCATCCCTTCCCTCCAGCGTGTCCACCACACCACACAACTTGGTGTCATCTGCAAACTTGCTGAGGGTGCACTTGATCCCACTGTCCATGTCTCCAACAAAGATGTTAAATAGCACTGGCCCCAGTACCGACCCCTGAGGAACTCCACTCGTCACTGGCCTCCACGTGGACATTGAACCGTTGACCACAACTCTTTGAGTGCGACCATTCAGCCAATTCCTTATCCACCAAGTGGTCCATCCATCAAAACCACATCTTTCCAGATTAGAGATAAGGATGTTATGTGGGACAGTATCAAATGCTTTGGATAAGTCCAGGTAGACAATGTCAGTTGCTCTTCCCCTATCCATCAATGCCGTAACCTCATCATAGAAGGCCACCAAATTAGTCAGGCAGGATTTGCCCTTAGTGAAGCCATGTTGGCTGTCACCAATCACCTCCTTGTTTTCTATGTGCCTTAGCATAGTCGCCAGGAGGATCTGCTCCATGATCTTGCCAGGCACAGAGGTGAGACTAACTGTCCTGTAGTTCCCTGAGTCTTCTTTTTTCCCCTTTTTAAAGATGGGGGCTATGTTTCCCTTTTTCCAGTCAGTGGGAACTTCAGCAGACTGCCACGACTTCTGAAATATGATGGATAGTGGCTTAGCAACTTCATCTGCCAGTTCCCTCAGGACCTGTGGATGCACCCCATCAGGTCCCATGGACTTGTGCACCTTCAGGTTCTTTAGATGGTCTCGAACCTGATCTTCTCCTACAGTGGGCGGTTCTTCATTCTCCCAGTCCCTGTCTTTGCCTTCTGTGACTTGGGCCATGCCGCTAGAGCTCTTGCCAGTGAAGACTGAGACAAAGAAGTCATTGAGAACCTCAGCCTTTTCCATATCCTGGGTGGCCAGGTCTCCCGTTTCCTTCCGGAGAGGGCCTACATTTTCCCTAGATCTCTTTTTATCACTGGCATATCTATAGAAGCCTTTCTTGTTGCCTTTGATGTCCCTGGCCAGATTTAACTCTATCAGGGCTTTGGCTTTCCTAACCTGATCTCTGGTTACTCGGACAATTTCTCTGTATTCTTCCCAGGCTACCTGTCCTTGCTTCCCCCCCCTATAGGCTTTCTTTTTGTGCCCAAGTTGATCCAGGAGCTCCTTGTTCATCCATGCAGGCCTCCTGGTGTTCCTACCTGACTTTCTCTTTGTTGGGATGCACCGCTCCTGAGCTTGGAGGAGGTGATCCTTGAATATTAACCAGCTTTCTTGGGCCCCTCTTCCCTCCAGGGCCTCATCCCATTGTACTCTAGCGAGGAGATCCTTGAAGAGGCCAAAGTCTGCTTTCCTGAAATCCAGGGTAGTGAGCCTGCTATGCACCCTCCTTGCTTCTCTAAGTATCTTGAATTCTACCATTTCATGATCAGTGCAGCCAAGGCTGTCCTTGAGCGTCACGTTCCCCACCAGCCCTTCATTGTTAGTGAGAACAAGGTCCAGCGTAGCACCTCTCCTCGTTGGTTCCTCTACCACTTGGAGAAGGAAGTTATCATCCATGCGTTCCAGGAACCTCCTGGATTGCCTGTGCCTTGCCAGTGCCACCTATCAGGGTGGTTGAAGTCCCCCATGAGGACCAGGGCTCGTGAACGTGAGGCAGCTCCTATCTGTCTGTAGAGGGCCTCATCCACCTAGTCCTCCTGGTCAGGTGGTCTGTAGCAGACCCCTACTACTATGTCCCCTGTCCCTGCTCTGCCTTTAATCCTAACCCATAAGCTCTCAGTCGGGACCTCATTCGTCCCCAGGTGCAGCTCCATGCACTCTAGCTGGTCCTTGACATAGAGGGCAACTCCTCCTCCTCTTCTTCCTTGCCTATCCTTCCTAAAGAGCCTGTACCCTTCTATTCTGACACTCCAGTCATAGGATTCATCCCACCACGTCTCTGTGATGCCAATAAGATCATATCCCAACAGGCGTGCACACACTTCTAACTCCTCTTGCTTATTCCCCATGCTGCGTGCATTGGCATAAATCCTAGGCACAAATACAAACTGGGCACAGAGTGGGTTGAGAGTAGCCCTGAAGAGAAGGATTTGGGGGTGTTTATAGATGAGAAGCTCAACATGAGCCGGCAGTGCGCTCATGCGGCCCAGAAGGCCAACCGCATCCTGGGATGTATCAAGAGAAGCGTGGTCAGCAGGTCGAGGAAGGTGATTCTGCCCCTTTACTCTGCTCTTGTGAGACCCCACCTTGAATACTGCATCCAGTTCTGGTGTCCCCACCATAAGAGAGACATAGATCTGTTGGAGCGTGTTCAGAGGAGGGCCACAAAGATGATCCAGAGACTGGAGCACCTCTGCTACGAGGACAGGTTGCGGGAGCTGGGATTGTTCAGCCTTGAAAAGAGAAGACTTTGGGGGGACCTAATAGCTGCCTTCCAATACCTGAAGGAAACCTACAGGAAGGCTGGGGAGGGACTTTTTACAAGAGTGTCCACTGATAGGACAAGGGGAAATGGGTTTAAGTTGAAGGAGAACAGATTTAGATTAGATTTTAGGAAGAAATTCTTCAGTACGAGGGTGGTGCGACTTTGGAATAGATTGCCCAGAGAGGTTGTGGATGCCCCCTCCCTGGAGGTGCTCAAGGCCAAGTTGGACGGAGCCTTGAGTAGCCTGATCTAGTTGAGAGGCGTCCCTGCCCATGACAGGGAGGTTGGATTAGATGATCTCTAAGGTCCCTTCCAGCCTATGCCATTCTCTGATTCTATGATTCTATGATATAGGAATAGATGTTTATCCTTCTATGCACCCTTGCAAAAGCCCACAGGCTGAATATCCTCTCCCCTGACACACACACTATGTCTTTTGTGGGATTTCTGACATTCTGAGGAAAAGTTTGGTACTGCAAATAGCAAGAAGGGCTAAAAGGGCATTTTCTGTGCTCACAAGAAATTGATGCTTCACTCCCTCTGCTCTCTGGTCAACACAAGAGACACAGTCAATCACTACCTGCAAGGAGAACTAGCACTCCTGCGGTTTCACATCTACTCAAGCTGAGAGCCTCAGCAGGATGATCCACCCCATACCAATTCCTGCACCCTCCTGGGGTTGTTTCCAGATACTGCCTGGGTGGCTGCCTGCTTATTTAGATCAGACTGCAAATGACCCTACAGAGAAAATGCAACTTGCTTTCAGTCAGATCAGCAAGCTGTGGCTCACCCTGTAGTCACACACTTGGAGCAAGAAGTCCACATAACTGAAAGTGACTTCCATTTTCTGTTCTTTGCAAGTTAGTTTTCAACTAATCCCCTTGAGATGCAGCAGCAACCATGTACAGGGAAAGTGGTGAGCATCTCCAGTAGCTGGGGGAAGGTAGGGGAAACACTGCATTGCCTTTTGGTGGCAGCTTGCGAGGTGGGTAATTTCAGGCTGACCTTAAGGTACAGCCTAGACCCCAGCAGCACATGGTGATACAAACCCAGAGGGGTGTTGCATGCAATAACTGGTGTGCACAGATGCTTACAGCCCAATTGTCACCATAGGAAGGGCAAACTTAAGCAGCACTGCTGATATCAAGGAAGGTTCCATGTTTTGTGCAGGACTGACCTGCTCTGGCTGTTGAAATGCTCCCTTCAGCTCTGGAGATCCAGCCCACCCCAAGTCCCATGCACCTACATAAAAATTTGTCACCTTGCCCAAGGACCTACAACATAATAAGGTGCAGCTAATAATTGAATTGAAAAGATATATTAACAAACTTTCTTCCCACAACCAAAGAGGAAGGGAAGAATGCACAGCTAATTGATAAACCTCCAGCAGCCCCCCAGGATGTACCAGTAATGACTGGTAACATTAATGATTGGCTGATCATGTGTGTTAGGGCACCATAGGGCAGTGTATGAGGTTCTGTGATTGGCTGGTGGTTTCATATCCCCACGGATTTTGACGCTTTCTTTTATTCATCTGTGCTCTTCTGCGCTGAGTGGGTCGTGGTACAATGACGCTATTTCCGGGTGCTGGTGAGGCGGCTGCGGGGGGAGGGGAGGGATTACAGCGAGCTGGAGACAGAGTTGCTTGGGTTGAAAACAAAAGCTATTTTTGGCCCTTTTCATGCTCTGAAAATTCTTCCACCTGGATATAAAGAGAAGTGGGTTGGGGGACTGCAGGTAAGGTAGACGGGCAGCAGCTAGTGGTAGCTGTGAGAGGCAGCTGGTTGTGTTGTGCGGCGGGGTGAGGGGTGGTGTGCATGCGCCTGAATTGTGGATGTGCAGAGGCACGAGTTGGTAAATGTGAAGGGGATGGGGATGTCGGCGGGTGGTTTATTGTTAATTTGGCTATTTAGCTGACGGTAGGGGGAGTGGAGTGCGTGTCTTCTGCTCATGATCTGAGAGGTGAGTAACACAGGTGGATCAGGTAGGGAGTGGGGTTGTATCTTGCTCTCTGGTATCCTCCCCTCCGATTGCTGTGAAGTCCATTTTCCTTGCAGTCTTCTGTAGCACTTTGTTCCTTCAGTTTGGAGCATATGGTGGTAGTTCAGCTGGGCTTGAATGAAACTTCCACCTGAGCAGTTGCATGGGAGGGGAGTGATGCTCTTGCAGACCGTCTTTCATAAGCATATGTGTGCCTCTGGGAAAAAGGTGAAAGGACAGGTCACTGGGGAAAAAGCTCCTAGCTCCGAGGTTTATCTTTAGCAAATTTCTAGATTCTGACTTACAGGGGGAATGCAAATTATGAACACACCTTTCATAGGCAGCTTTTTGGGCATCAGCAACACCTAAGTGATAGTCAGAGGGTCAGACAAGTTTTGGCAGTCTCTCCACAACATCCTGGATCTGGGCACCTGGCAAGCAGCAAACTTCTCTAGCTAACAGGTCAGGTTGGCAGATGGGTGTCTCTGCCTCCTAGCAGGGAGCTGCCCACTGTATCACTCATCACTTTCTCCAGGTGGTTGCCACACTAGTACAGCTTTGTGGGTGGTATAACATGCATAATGACCTAGCAATACATATAACGAAAAATACCCAGGTGCTATACAGCGAGAAGGTCTAAGTAACTTCATTTCAACAGCGTTGTATGAATGAGAGGCTTGCAACACTGAGATATCTCCATTCAGCCAATGCTGCTGAAGTCATGATCATAGAATCATAGAATGGTTTGGGTTGGAAGGGACCTCAAAGATCATCTAGTTCCAATCCCCCTGCTGTGGATAGGGACACCTTCCACTAGATCAGGTTGCTCAAAGCCCCATCCAACCTGGCCTTGAACACCTCCAGGGATGGGGCATCCACTTAATTATCCGTGATAATTAAGTAGGAATACTTTAGATAATGGCGAATGCGATTTGTTAAAAAGCAACTGAAAGTTAGCACGTAATTCCTAGAAAGCAGTAGATATTTTTTTTAATATTTTTGATTGTATACTTATGTTGTTGTTCAGGTTTCCTCTTGGTAGATTCGAAGTTGGGTTTGTTTTGTGTCTTTTTTTTTTCTTGCTGTGTACGATTATCACATTCAAACCATCAGTTGCCTTGCAAATCCAAAACCAAGAGAGAGTGGAGTATTCAATACCATTTAACACTTAAACAAAAAAGTTTAAAAAAACAACAACCCCAAAACCAAAACAAAGTAGCGAACTGAAACTGCTATTTCGCCTCTGCTTTGGAACTTGCTGAAAAGTCTTACTCTGAGCAAGTGATGCTTATAAAATGAAGCACAGAAAACCCAACCTGTATAATTTGTTTGCTTCGCACATGATGAGAGTTATATAAAATATAGTGCTGAATATATGATATAGTTCTATTTAGTAATTATGCAAGGATGAAATGTAGATGTAACCCTGGATTTCTAGAGCTGTACACGGAATTTGAATGTCCAAGTTGATCTAAATGAACTATGACTTGATTCTTCAGTTTCTCCACCTGTTTTTTAATATGCTGAGAGGTGAACAAGTAGTCTTTCTCCTCCAAAAATTAGTTTCGCTATTTGGAATTCTTAAAGTTTAGGTTGTGGATTCTTTTGGGTGTTTGTGTTTGTTTTTTTTTTTTTTGTGACACCTTAGGAAGAACTGCTTTTTTTGTACTTGTCATTATTGAATTAGTCATAATAGTTTATGTTGTGGAGGATAATGTTTAATCAAATGGAGAAGTGTTATCTATACTGTCAGCATACAAGACCTGTGCAAATTATAGCTGTTATAAATATGTATTACCTCTGTCATGTTGATCTGATTAGCCATGACTACTTCATTCATTCTAACAATGTCAAGCTGGTAATCATGTTGCTGCTGTTGTACTCTTGTAAACTGATAAATAACAAAGCAAAGATAATGCAGACTAGTGTAAAAATGGAGGATAAGTTACTGTTTTTAAACTGAGGGTAAAAAAGTAACTTAATTTTTCTTCCCATCCATTTAAAATTGTTCAGAAATACTTTAATTATTGGAACATGCATTGACTTAAAGCTCTTGTGTGACTGGTAAACTGATTTGAAAAATATGTCTTTGGTGTTTTTTTTTCTATTCCTCAGTATGTGTTAAAATGTCTAGAACTGTATAATAGATTGATGTAAAGATTATATAACAAGCTTTTAATGTTCTGAGTCATTGTCAGAAGATGAGTTTTTGAAATTATTTAAATACAAATGAGTTTGATAAGATCAAAAGCAAATAATCATGGTAAATCTCAAATGAAATGTAGTATTATCTGTTTGAATCCATGTGATCCGAACAGTAATGAAGTCTGACAACATGTTATAAAACAAAGCTTTATTGAGGCAGTAGGAAAAATGAGCAACAACGTTGCCATGCAGTGACTCACCCAATCACTGATAGCAAACACAGGCTCATAAGTGATACCATGGCTCCATTGGACTGCCAGGGACATTTGGTGTCTGGGTCATCTGGCAGTAACAGTGAATCATGTAAATGCCTTTTGAATGCGAGTGAGAGTCACGCTGCCCCTTGGCTTCACCAATGGTAGTGTGATTTGAGAGAATCATACCTTATATGATTTATGTGGGCTGCATCCTGCCTACGCTGATGATGTTGGTTGGGGGGAAGGTGTTGGCAGTCTGTCTACACTGCTGATATTGGTCAAGGGGCAGGGTATCACTTCCACCCCTTGATTCTCTCAAATCATCACTTGATGCAGAGTTATAGGCTAGGGTGTTATTTTGGTGGGTCATTAGCTACATAATAAGCTAGGTGAGGTTAGTGTTCTGACACCTGCAGGGTATAAATTACATAGTCAGAGGTCAAAAGCTGGTGCATTATGAGATGGGTACCGTAGAATTACCTCTATTGAGTATCAGTTGTGTGGATATCTGGGAGATGATTACTATGGCATCTTCTCAATTGCTATGAGAGAGACTGCAAAAGAGATTACAATTCACAGTTAGTATCTGCTTATATCTAGTGGCCCCCAACCTGGGTCAGGAAGTGGCTTGACCTTGACTGGGAAAATACTTTACAGCACAATCTAAAACCCCAGTTAATTACAAAAGGTACAGCCAAAATCTTTTGACAACTACCCTGATATCTGGGAACCAAGAGGTAAGTCATGATCACAATTTGCCAATTCCCCAATGAGTATTTTCAGTTGTCACTTAATACAAGGGCTTTAGTTGCGCCTGGATTTTAAGGTCAATCTCAGCGCATTGATCTTGGTTGACATAGACACAGCAGGTAGTGTTTACTAACGTGCAAATGCCACCTTGTGTGGCCAGCAAATAGTCTAAGGCTAGATGGTTTTGAATGGTAGTCTGTGATACTTGAATGACTTCTTGCTGCAGCGCTTGGATGGCATTGATTGTTATGTTTTCTATATTTTTCCAGAGTAGCAGAGAGATTGACAGTTGCTTTCTCCAGCTCAGAGACCTTTAGCTGAGAAAGGAGGACCCAGGCAAATTGGTGAAATCCAGGTCTTTGCTCTACCAAAGGGCTGATCTACACTGATGTTGCAGAGCATCAGGGCAACTGTGGGCATGGGTTGCATCAGGGTTTTCTTCAACATGCATCCCAGGCACTATTTGTCCAAGTGTGCAGGTCCTCTCCCATCTCCGTGTGAGGCTTTTTCATGGCATGATTACTGCACAACCAGTATGGGCCGGGGGCACCTATTATGCTAGGGTCACTTCAGTGAGTGGTGTCTTTCAGGTAATTGTCAATATTGGCATGGTAGGTTTGCATGGTGTAGGATGAACCTTGCCACATGGTTTGTAGCTGATCACAGGACGGATCATAACCTGTAAAGTTCTGGAGGATGTAGAATTCTGATTTGTTCTTCACTGAGGTGGCAGTAGGTAGTCAGTGGTTGAGAGATTAGCCCGAATAGAGTAACATCTAACAAAAGTTTTAGGTGCATGGACCCACAATTCCACCAATACTAGCATTCCCACCACAGGAACTCCTTGGTGCCCAGATGCAGGTTGTTGTGTACAAATCCCACAATAAGTTCCCTTTCTAACATTTGCCAGTGCCTGAGATGTGTGAATTAACAAGTTAAAATCCCAACCAGCAAGGCCCTGGTGGACTGTCCCTAAGAACAGTATCCATAGCATATTCAGAATTGGTTCTTGCACAGAATAACCAACAGTAGTACAAGTAAAACAAACGCAATGTAGGCAGGAGGATTTTTCCAAGTTGTTGTGGTTTAACCCCTGTAGGCAGCTAAGAACTGCACAGCTGCTTGCTCACTTCTCCACCCAGTGGGATGGGGGAGAGAATTGGAAGGGTAAAAGTGAGAAAACTCATGGTTTGAGAGAAAGACAGCTTAATAGGTAAAGCAAAAGCTGTGCATGTAAGCACAGCAAACCAAGGAATTCATTCACTGCTTCCCATCAGCAGGCAGGTGTTCAGCCATCTCCAGGAAAGCAGGGCTTCATTATGCATAATGGTTACTTGAGAAGACAAATGTCATAACTCTGAAGGTCAGCCCTCTATTCCCAGCCTACTTGCTGGTGGGGCAGTATGAGAAGTAGGGTGAGATGCCTTGATGCTGTGCAAGCACTGTTCAGCAACAGCTGAAACATCAGTGTGTTATCAACATTGTTTTCATTGCAAATCCAAAACATAACACCATACAAGCTACTAAGAAGAAAATTAACTCTATCCTAGCCAAAACCAATACACAGATGAGTTCAGTAGCCAGGCTGAATTGATGGCTGTGGGCTTGTCATGGACATTATCGCTTCCTGAAATACAAAATTGCTTCTAGGACAGCCTGAAGGGATGGTCTGTAGATCTAACATCAAGATTTGTGCCCTGGTGTCCACAACAATGGTGACTGAGTGCCAGTCATTCATGACAACTTCTAATTGGGGCTGGGACATAGGGTAACCAAAAAGGATATGCCAGAAGGACGGGCTAGGAGGCAGAAGGCACATCTCCATCTGGCAGTGGACACCTGCCCACCAGTTGTCTGGCAGTGCCTTGGAGGGTGTGTGCTAAGGGGTTAACACTGGCATGCTGGGAGGCGATGCAAGACCTGGGGAGGGGGGGGCACCTGCCGATGGCCATTCAAAAGCTGTAACAAAACATTATTCAGCAATTTATTAATTTGTCGAGAGGGGTAAACCCAGTTTCCAGCAGGAGCTGCCTGAGGCGGTCCCTCTCTGTCTGTCTGGTGGAGGTGCCCTGTCCTCTGCCCAGATGAGGATTCCTCTGTATCTGACTGCTGGGCACAGAAGCCATTGCCACAGCACCCACCCCTGCAGTCAGGATGTGCAGAGCTCCTGTGTCCATGGTCCCCTTCACTGAGGTAAGTTAGAGCTGCCCCAGTGCACCAGAGACTCCTGAGCCACTCCACCCAACTTTCCCCTGTAGGGTTGGGAAGGGGGTCAGGGTCTGGTCTGTGGCCAAAAATGTCCCTGTCCCAATTATCATCCTTATTGTCCTGGTAGACAGTGGCCCTAACTTGGGCCATTGTACTGAGATGATCTCTCCAGGCCTCAATGGCATGCTGAGCCATGGGGGTTAACTTACACTCATCCCTCTTGGCCCCTTGCTTAGCTTCTCTTGGCCCCTTGCTTAGCTTCTCTTGGCCCCTTGCTTAGCTTCTCCTGCCTTGTCCTGGTTTTGATTGGGATAGAATTAGTTTTTCTTTTTAGCAGCCAGAAGAGCTCTGTGTTTTGGATTTTGTCTGGGATTTGTTATGAGAAGAATGATATCAAGGACCTTTCAGCTTACTGTGTTTTTGCCAGCGTGCAGGAGCACAACAGGCTAAGGAGGAGCATAGTGGGAACAAAGTGCCCACAACTCCCCTTATGATTTGAACTTAGACTTAGGATTGAGGGCCAAATTGGCCAATGGAGTATTCCATTCCATATCATGCAGTGTCATGCCCAGTATATAAAGGAGGGTTGACCGGGAAGTTGGATTCTGTGTTTTGGGAAGTATCTTCTGTGGGACTTTCTCAGTCTCTTAGAGTTCTCTCTGTCTTTGGGCCTCTCACTCATCCAAGATTCATATATTATTACTATTATTTTAATTTTTTATTATTATAACATTATTATTTTTAATTTTATATAATTATTATTAATAATATTATGAAATTGTTCTTATTGCAATCCTTGAGTCTCCTTTCCTTTTCCCCTTTAATTCCCACTAGAGAATGGCAGTCTCTCAGGGCAGGAGGTATGAAGGAGAGTTCGCTCAGTCAGTAGAACGGATGACATGTAATCTCTGTTGCATGTGACATCCAGAGCTCATAGCTAACACGTCTAGTGCAGGCCATGTCCATGGTCTGCAAGTAGAAGATGTCGATCTCGAGGAAGTTGCTGGGTGTCAGTTGTTGGAATCAGTTCTGGTTCCATCAAAGTTCATTCTTCATTAACCTGGATGATTCTTAATAAAATGTCATTAGTATAATATGACAACCATAGCAATGATAATATGCAGTGGCAGAGTTATTCAGCAATTAATATCATACAATTCAATTCATTGGCTATTTTCACCCAACATCAAATCCTCTTGAGGTACACATCAGACTTCCCCGTCCTTCTGCATCACCCACCAAGTGCACCCAGGTCCTTGAGCAAAAGCAATCCCACGAATGGGTTTACCTTTACCCGAGGCAGGAATAATCCGGACTCTCTTCCCCAGCATATTCCTCATGTGCACTACAGGGACTTTATCTCCTTCTACAGTATGTAAAAGTTCTGATTGGGCAGGACCAGCTCGATTGGCAGATCCTCTAGTGTTGACTGACCAGGTGGCTTTTGCTAAATGTGTATCCCAATGTTTGAAAGTTCCACCACCCATTGCTTTCAGTGTGGTTTTTAGCAGTCCATTATATTGTTCAATCTTCCCAGAAGCCTGTGCATGATAGGGGATGTGATATACCCACTCGATGCCATGTTCTTTGGCCCAAGTGTCTATAAGATTGTTACGGATATGAGTCCCATTGTCTGATTCAATTCTTTCTGGGCTACCGTGCTGCCACAAGACTTGCTTTTCAAGGCCCAAGATAGTGTTTCGGGCAGTGGCATGGGGCACAGCACAGGTTTCCAGCCATCCAGTGGTTGCTTCCAGCATTGTGAACACGTAGTGCTTGCCATGGCAGGTCTGTGGAAGCATGATATAATCAATATGCCAGGTCTCCCCATATTTATATTTTGACCATCAGCCTCCATACCGGAGAAGTTTTAACCATTTGGCTTACTTGATTGCGGCACGTTTCACTCACGGATAACCTGTGCAATAGCGTCCATAGTTAAGTCAACCCCTCGATCATGAGCCCATCTATACATCAATGTATTGCAGGTGTTCCAGTGCAGTCTGGATCAGTCCATGGCAAATGATAGGGCTGTTTCCACCCCTGGGGCAGTCGATTCCAGGTATACTGGATGCCCCTCCAAGTGAAAGCAAACTGTGGCCTGCATTCTGCTGTCAAAGGAATTGAGAAAAATACATTAGTGATATCAATTGTGGCATACCACTTCGCTGCCTTTTATTCCAGTTCATATTGAAGTACCAGCATGTCTGGCATGGCAGCACTCAATGGTGGCGTAACTTCATTCAAGCCACAAGAGTCTACTGTCAGTCTCCATTCTCCATTGGACTTATGCACAGGCCATATGGGGCTGTTAAAAGGTGAGTGGGTCTTGGTGATGACTCCTTGGCTCTCCAGTTGACAAATCAACTGATGGATAGGAATCACAGAGTCTCGGTTGGTGCGATATTGCTGTCGGTGCACTGTTGTAGTAGCAATTGGCACCTGTTGTTCTTCGACCCTCAGTAATCCCACAACGGAAGGGTCCATTGAAAGACCAGGCAAAGTAGACAACTGCTTGACTTCCTCTGTCTCTATTGCAGCTATGTTAAAAGCCCATCAATATCCTTTTGGGTCCTTGAAATACCCTCTCTTAAGATAATCTATGCCCAGGATGCATGGAGCTTCTGGGCCAGTCACAATGGAGTGTTTTTGCCACTGCTTACCAGTTAGACTCACTTCAGCCTCTAACACAATCAGCTGTTGGGACCCCCCTGTCACTCCAGAAATATAGATGGGTTCTACCCCTCTAAAGTTCAATGGCATCAAAGTGCATTGGGCACCAGTGTCCACTAGAGCCTTATACTTTTGGGGGTCTGATGTTCCAGGCCAATGAATCCACACAGTCCAGTAAACTCGATTGTCCCTTTCCTCCACCTGGCTGGAGGCAGGGCCCCTCTAATACCTTTTATTATGTCCATAATTTGCTCCTTGTGCAGGAGGATCAGCAGGATTAGGATCAGGATTGTTAGGATTAGTCCTCCCATTTTGTCTAGGGAACTGCTCAATGTGGACTGGAGCAACAGCTTTCCTGGAGGAATAGGAAAAATTTCTATTTCTGGAGGAATCGGAAAAATTCCTATTTCTGTTGGTTCTTCCTTCCAACTGGCGTACTCTTGCCTCTAGGGATGAGGTGAATTTTCCATCCCACCTTCTCATGTCTTCTCCATGATCATGCAGGTAAAACCACAGCTCGCCCTGTGTTCTATACCGTCTCTCTCAAGGAGGGTAACGTCTGGTTCTAACAGCTGAAATTCTGGAACATGTAGGTGACAAGGAGTCTACTTTTTCTCTTAATTCTCGGACCTCGTCAGACAGCTTCTCCACAGCCACGACGCAGGTCCGTACAGAAGTATCATCATCATATCGTCGGAGGTGAGTGACCATGTTACCTACGGGTAGTGCATCATCGTCTCCAACATCCATTATTGCCAGTGAGGTGGAATATACTGATGACGCGCTCCGTAGAATCTTCTGCCACATTGGTTGTGTGCACCGGACATCATCTGGATCCTCGCATCTCGATCCGCTTCTCATGTCAAAATAAATCAACTCTCACACGGCTAGTTCCCTCAGGTACTGAATAGCTCGCTCTATGTTGGTCCACTTGCCCAAATTACATGGCACCTCGTCCTTGTAGGGATACCTTTCCTTTACAGCTGCCAGGAGCCGTTTCCAGAGGCTGCGAACTTGTGTCTCTCTTCCAATCACTTTATCAGTGCCTCCATCCATAGAAAGGGCTCCCAGCTGCCTGGCTTCTCTACCATCTAACTCCAGACTACTGGCCCCTGTGTCCCAGCATCTGAGCAACCAAGTGACAATGGGCTCACCTCTATGACGGCTGTAATCTCTTTGAATGTCTCGCAGCTCACTCATGTTTAGAGATCGGGTTGAGATAGCAAGCACAATAGCACGAGAAATGAATTGGTACACGCTTCTAAACGGTTGATTAAATATATATATAATAAAACATATATTCAGGAGGCCTTGCAACAAAATCACACCGTTTAGATTATTCTAATGCTGTTCAGTATTCTCAAAATTCGCATAAGCTTTGGTAAATGGCCTGGGGGGGGAAGGGAACACGAAGGAAGTCGTTCCCTTTACGAATTGTCTCTCCAAAGGAGAGAAGCCACTGGTGTAATTGGCAACAACACTGGCCAGGTGGTGCTTAAAATTAATAAATGAGGTCCACATCACCATCCCCCTCTACACCACCAAATACAGATACAGAACTGGTTCCAACACCCACGATTTTATCAGCATTCCACAGCACAGCAAAACTCTTAATTAGCAAAAAAATGCCTTTCATCCTGGTCCAACATCCAGAGATAGTAAACCGTGCAAAAATTCCACCTAACAGCATATACGGCAGATAAGGTGCTAAATTATAGAACTCTGGCAACAAGTATGAGAGCATATAAAACAACATTCCGGCCAGCGACATCCAAGAAAACATAATGAACAATTATGGCAAATTTATTTTAACACATTCCGGTCAAATCTGTCGTTATCTCAACCCTTTGAGCCCCACATTGGGCGCCACAAATGACTGTCGTGGTTTAGGCCTTTCTGGCAAATAAACTGCACACAGCCACTCACTCACCCTCCTCCACCCCCTGGGGATGAGGAAGGGAATTAAAGGAGAAAAAGAAAAGAGAAGCGTGGGTTGAGATAAGAACAATTTACTGCTACTGCTACCTACCTATATATATATATATATATATATATGAGTGATGTACGGTGTAATTGCTCACCACCCCTTGACCGAGGCCCATCTCATCCCAAACTAACGATCCCGAAACAGATAAGTCCCGACACTGCAATCCCGGATGAGCGAGCGTCCCCGACGAGTGAGACAAAGAGAGCACTCTGAGAGTCGGAAAGTGAGAGTCCCGGAAGAGCAAAGGCCCTTCTTTCCGGCTGAACCTCACTTTCATATTGGGCATGACGCTACATGATATGGAACACTGTTTGGCCCTCAATCCTAAGTCTAAGTACAAATCATAAGGAGAGTCGTGGACCCTCTGTCCCGGCTATGCTCCCCCCTATCCTGTTGTGCTCCTGCACGCTGGCAAGAACATGGCAGCTGAAAAGTCCTTGAGGCCTTAATGCCAACTATAAACATCAGTGCGCTATCAGCCTTCTTCTCAGAGCAAGTCTCAGACTAAAACCAAAACACAGAGCTCTTCTAGCTGCTAAAAAGAAGAGCTAACTGTCTCAGCTGAAACCAGGACACCCTCCTTCGACCTGCTGGCCACACTTCTTTGAATGCAGCCCAGGATATGGTTGACTTTCTGGGCTGCAAGCGCACGTTGAGCTTCTCATCGACCAGCACTCCCTAGTCCTTTTCCTCAGGGATGTTCTCAATACATTCTCCACCCAGCCTGTACTTGTGCTTGGGATTGCCCCGACCCACATGCAGGACCTTGCACTTGGCCTTGTTGAATTTCATGAGGTTCTCACAGGCCCACCTCTCCAGCCTGTCAAGGTCCCTCTGGATGGCCTCCCTTCCCTCCAGCGTGTCTACAACACCACACAGGTTAGTGTCATCAGCAAACTTGCTGAGGGTGCACTCGATCCCACTGTCCATGTCACCAACAAAGATGTTAAACAGCACTGGCCCCAGTACCGACCCCTGAGGAACACCACTCGTCACAGGCCTCCACTTGGACATTGAGCCATTGACCGCAAATCTTTGAGGGTGACCATCCAGCCAATTCTTTATCCACTGAGTGGTCCATCCATCAAATCCATGTCTCCCTAATATAGAGACAAGGATGTCGTGTGGGACAGTGTCAAATGCTTCAGACAAGTCCAGGTAGACGATGTCAGCTGCTCTTCCCCTATCCACCAATGCTGTAACCTCATCATAGAAGGCCACCAAATTAGTCAGGCAGGATTTGCCCTTAGTGAAGCCATGTTGGCTGTCACCAATCACCTCCTTATCTTCAATGCGCCTTAGGATAGTTTCCAGAAGGATCTGCTCCATGATCTTGCTGAGCACAGAGGTGAGACTGACTGGCCTGCAGTTCCCCAGGTCTTTGATTTTGCCCCTTTTTAAAAATGGGGGCTATGTTTTCCCTTTTCCCATCGGTGGTGTCGTGGTTTAACTCAGCTGGCAGCTAAACGTCATGCAACTGCTCACACACCCTCCCCCACCCCGGAGAATGAGGAAGAGAATTAAAGGGGAAAAGAGAAAGAGACCTGTTGATCGAGATAAGACCAATTTAATAATAATAATATAAATTTTAAAATAATAATGATGAAATAATATATGAATATATAAATATATTATTATAATATATACAAATAAGTAATGCACAGTATAATTTCTCACCACCTGGTGAGTAATGCCTGTCCCATCCCAGCAACCGATCCCAAAACAAATAAGTCCTGACACCGCAATCCTGCATAAGAGGCCCAAAAAGAGAGCGAGTGAGAGAGCGCACTTCAGGAGTCAGAGAGAGCCCCTGGAAGAGTAAGGAAGAGTAAGAGCTCTTCTTCTCGATCAACTCTCCTTTATATATTACGCATGACATTGCATGATATGGAATGCTCCAGTGGTCAATTTAACCCTCAGCCCTAAATCTAAGTTCACATCATAAGAGGAGTTGTGGGCCCTTTGTCCCAGCTATGCTCCCCCTGCAGCCTGTTGTGCTCCTGCACATTGGCAAAACATGGGAATCTGAAAGGTCCTTGATGTCTCCATACTAACTATAAAACTCAGTGTGCTATCAACATTCTTTTCATAATGAATCCCAGACTAAAACCAAAACACAGAGCTCCTCTAGCTGCTAAGAAGTAAGACTAATTCTGTCCCAGTCAAAAACAGGACAATTGGGAACTTCACTGGACTGACACAGCTTCTCAAATGCGATAGTGGCTTAGCAACTTCATCTGCCAGTTCCTTCAGAACCCGTGGATGCATTTCATCAGGTCCCGTGGACTTGTGCACCTTCAGGTTCCTTAGATGGTCTCGAACTTGATCTTCTCCTACAGTGGGTGGTTCTTCATTCTCACAGTCCCTGCCTTTGCCTTCTATGACTTGGGTTATGTGGCTGTAGCTCTTACCAGTGAAGACTGAGGCAAAGAAGTCCTTGAGTACCTTGGTTGTCTCCATATCCTGGGTAGCCAGGTCTCCCATTTCCTTCCAGAGAGGGCCTACATTTTCCCTAGATCTCTTTTTATCACCGACATATCTACAGAAGTTTTTCTTGTTGCCCTTGATGTCCCTGGCCAGATTCAATTCTATCAGGGCTTTAGCTTTCCTAACCTGATCCCTGGCTGCTCGGACAATTTCTCTATATTCCTCTCAGGCTACCTGTCCTTGCTTCCACCCTCTGTAGGCTTCTTTTGTGTGTTTGATTTTGTCCAGGAGCTCCTTGTTCATCCATGGAGGCCTCCTGGTGTTTTTGCCTGACTTCCTCTTTGTTGGGATCCTTCAAGGTAATCCTTGAATATTAACCAGCTTTTTTAGGCCCCTCTTCCCTCCAGGGCTTCATCCCATCGTACTCTACCAAGCAGATCCCTGAAGAGGCTAAAGTCTGCTCTCCTGAAATCCAGGGTAGGGAGCTTGCTGAGCGCCCTCCTTGCCTCCCTAAGAATCTTGATTTTCACCATTTCATGGTCACTGCACCCAATGCTGCCCTTGAGCTTCACATTCCCCATCAGCCCCTCTTTTTTTGTTGTTGAGAACAAGGTCCAATAGAGCGCTTTTCCGCATTGGTTCCTCTATCACTTGGAGGAGGAATTTATCATCCATGCATTCCAGGAACCTCCTGGATTGCCTATGCCCTGCTGTGTTGTCCCTCCAACAGATATCAGGGTGGTTGAAGTCCCTCATGAGGACCAGGGCTCCTGAACATGAGACTGCTCCTATCTGTCTATAGAAGGCCTCATCCACTGGGTCTTCCTGGTCAGGTGGCCTGTAGCAGACCCCCACTACTATGTCCCCTGTCCCTGCTCTCCCTTTAATCCTGACCCTTAAGCTCTCAGTCATCTCCTCATCCATCCCCAGGTGCAGCTCCATGCACTCCAGCTGGTCTTTGACATAGAGGGCAACCCCTCCTCCTCTTCTCCCCTGCCTGTCCTTCCTCAAGAGCCTGTATCCTTCCATTCTGACACTCCAGTCATAGAGGCCATCCCAACCACGTTCCTGTGATGCCAATAAGATCATAGCCCTGCAGACGCACACACACCTCTAACTCCTCTTGTTTATTCCCCATGCTGTATATGTTTGCATAAAGGCATTTAAGTTGGGCCTCTGATGAAGCTGACTTCCTGGCTGGAGTGTCTGGAATTCCTTTCTGCTGCTCTTCAGGTACTCTCAACTTGTCTTGATCAAGCTTAATATTTTCCCCCTTCCCCTTCAAATGTAGTTTAAAGCCCTTTCAGTGAGCCCTGCTCACTGATGTGCAAAGATCCTCTTCCCTCTTTGAGAAAGATGAATCCCATCTGGGGCTGGGATATAGGCCATCCCATTATCAAAAAACACAAAACTGTGATGGTGACGCCAGCCATGGAGCCATGTATTAATAGACTGGGTGCGTCTTGTTTTTTTTTTCCAGTGTTGCTGCCCACAACTGGAAGGAGAGAGGAAAAAATAACCCGTGCCTCAGATTCCCTTACCAGCTGTCTCAGGGCCCTGAAGTCTCTTTTGATCTTCCTTGGACTACGCGTTGCGGCTTCATCGCCACCCACATGGAAGAGCAATAACAGGTAATAGTCCAAGGGCCGTACCAGGCTAGGAAGTTTCCTAGCGATGTCCTTAACCCAGGCACCGGGGAGGCAGCAGACTTCCCTAAGAGGAAGGTGTTTCTGGTATATTGGACCCTCTGTTCCCCTCAGAAGGGAGTAACCTGTAACTATTACCCATCTTTTCTTCTTCGTGGAGGTGGTTGTGATACAGGTGGTAGGTCTTTCTGACCCTGGCAACCCCTCTGGTGTAGATGGACCATCATCCACATCGTCCATTGACAGGCCTTCCACATCCTGAGCCTCATACCTGTTGTACAGAGGCTCCTGGGAAGGCGAGGTGGGCATGGAGGGGATTCGCATACCACCCCAAGCACGGACTTGCCTCCATTGACTCCTTTCCTTTAAGCTACTGCCTTCAGCCTGATGGAAGAAGGATACAAAATCCCCGTGATCTTGTGTTGGGCTTTTTTTCTGGTGGCTGTTCCTGTTTCTGTCTCAGGGAAGGCAGGGCATGGTTCCACCAGTCCATCTCTTTCTCAGACTCCCTGATGCTCCTTAACTTTTCTACTTCCTCTCAAAGCTCTGCCACCATGCTGAGCAGATCATCCACCTGGTCACACTTCACACAGCTGTTCTCACTACTACCATCCCTTACCAGTGAATGGCTCCAGCACTCTGGAACCTGAGACCTGGATGGCTGCGTGTTTTCATGGGAGCTCTGTCTGGGTAGCCACATGTGTTCTGGCAAGTACAGAGGACATAGCTTTCTGCTGGGTGGATACCATAGCTAAGCTCCTTCTGGGAGGGTGATGGCCACCAATTGAACTCACCTCTTGAGCTGGAAGGGTGACTATGCCCTTCCTGCATGCCCTTCCACACAAAGTGCCACTCCACACCTTATTTGTCTGCTCTGTTTGCAGTGCTCCTGGTTCCTAGCATTCCCTAGGCTGCTTTTTGTAGGTGTGGGAATGGCCACGATTGCTCTGGTAACACCCAGGCCTCCTCAGGGTCTCTTGCGAGAGCTTGCTGTCTCCTGGTGAGTGTGTCTTCACTCCCCTGGCATTTCCCTGCCTCACAAAACCCCCTCTGTGCCAAGATCTGCTAGTCAAGAATTGGGCTGACTCAGGCACAGCTCCCCTTGGTGACTGACCATTTACCTAAATTCACCTAAAGGTATCCCTTTTACTATGGACTGTGTCCAGTCTCTGTTATTATTAACTCTCATCTCCTCACTGCAAAAATATGATTTGTCCAACCACTACCCCGTTCGCTCAAATTCCCCAGGTGGAGTCACCTTTTGCTGTCAGTGGGTCATTGACTTGCAGGCAATTGTAGTGGCTGGTGGATTCAAGTGAGTCGACCAAGTCCCTTCTGGGATGTGAAAACTGTCGAAGGATTCTTTATTGCTAACCAAGGAAGGAGATGCTGACATCCTTAAGTATAGAATTCCAAAGGGAAATTCTTTACTGCAATGTGCATGCGATACCCCAGCCTAGTTCTGATTGACTCTAATCATAAGTAACACACAGGTTATATGGAATATACAGATGGGCTATGCGGTGGATTAATGCACGGACTCCGTAGATGTGATACCAGAGACGTTTATTGCAATTTACAAGCAGCTTTTACAGATCATCCTTCCAGCCACGATGTGTCCACATGCCCTTTGCTTAGTTATGATTGGTTACAACCAGTAGTGCACGTGCCTGTTTTAGCTTTGCTATTGGCTATGCCTAAAAAAGCATTATTTTCTATCTGCTAAGCTAAATGTCAGCTTCTCACACTCCCTATGTCAGCTTCCCACACTCCCTTTTCCTTTTTATCAGCATTCTTCCTCTTTATCAGTGTTTCCCAACTTCATCAAGAACACAGACTTAAATCATCAAGGTCAAACCCTATGATTCCACAGGGCTATCTCCCAATTACAGTCTTAAGCTTGTCTATAGTTGGCCGATCCTTCATGTGGCTATGTGATCAGAGACAGTGGTCTATTTTTCATCCTTTTTCTGCTACATGCTCAGAACTGGTTTCCACAGGTTTGTTATTGGGAAAGGTTATCCTAACTAGCTGAGCTTTTGTGCTTCAGTGTCTTCCCCTATTGAGTTCTTGGAAAGCTCATTGAAACTAGGATAAGGTTCATCCTATTAAGTGACCTAAGTTTGTACTTTTCTTCACAGTGGGCCCATTGCTCAGTGGGACAGGGGACCTAGTGATCAAGGACATCATAAAAGTCAAGTTACTCAATGCTTTTTTTTGTTTCAGTTTTTACCTGTAAGGTCTGCTCTCTGGTCTCTGAGCCAGCTAGCACAGTTTGGGAGAGTGAAACAGTAGCAAAGTACAGGAAGAAAGAGTTAGGGAGCACTTAAACCAATTGAACATATACAAGTCCATGGGACCAGATGGGATGCATCCAAGCATGCTGAAGGAGCTGGCCAATGTCGTTGGGAGGCTGCTGTCTATAATCTTTGAAAGGTTATGGCAACTGGGGGAGGTTCTTGATGGCTGGAACAGGGCAAACATCACTCCCATTTTCAAGAAGGACAAGAAGGAGGATCCAGGGAACTATAGGCTGGTCAGCCTTACCCTCTTTTCCCAGGAAGATTAATGGAGCAAAGCCTCTTAGAAGCCATTTCTAAACAGATGAAAGACAAGAAGGTGATTGGGAGCAGCCAACATGGCTTTTAGCAAGGGCAAATCATGCCTGACCAATCTCATTGCTTTCTGTAGTGAGGTGACTGGCGCTGTGGAAAAGCAGAAGGCAGTGGATGTTGTATACTTTGACTTTATCAAGGCCTTTGACACAGTCTCCTATAGTCTCTTTGTCTCTGAATTGTTGGGATATGGGCTTGATAAGTGGATGATAAGATGGATGGAAAATTAGCTGGACTGCTGAGCTCAGAGTTGTGATCAGTGGTACAAAGCCCAGCTGAGGGCCAGTAACTAGTGGAGTCCCTCAGGGATCACTACTGGGACCAATACTGGTATTTAATGTCTTCATTAATGATCTGGATGATGGGATAGAGTAGTGCATTCTCAGCAAGTTTGTGAATGACACCAAACTGAGGGGAGTGATCAGTATGCTGGAGGTCAGGGCTGCCATTCAGAGGGATCTGGACAGGCTGGAGAAATGGGATGACCGGAACCTCATGAAGCTCAACACGAGCAGATCCAAAGTCCTGCATCTGGAATGAAATAACCCTATGCAACAATACAAGCCAGAGGCCGACTGTCTGGGAAGCAGCTCCACAGAAAGGATCTAGGGGTCCTGGTGGATGACGAGTTGACGATGAATCAGCAGTGTGCCCTTACAGCAAAGATGATGAACTGCATCTTGAGCTGTATTAGCAAAAGTGCAGCCAGCAGGTCCAGGGAAGTGATCCTTCCCCTTTATTCTGCACTTGCGAAACTGCATCTGAAGTACTGTGTCCAGTTTTGGGCTCCCCAGTACAAGAAGGACAGGGACACTCTGGAACATGTCTAGTGGAGGGCCACCAAGCTGGTTGGGGGCTGGAGAACATGACATTCAAGGAGAGGCTGAGAGAACCGGGCCTGTTCAGCCTGGAGAAGAAAGAGAGATAAGGACAGGGAGATTACTTGCCAATTACCATCATGGGCAAAACAGACTTGACTTGGGGAAATTAATTTAATTTACTGTCAATTAATTGTAACGGAGCAGGATAATGAGAAAGAAGAACAAATCTAAAACACCTTCCCCCCACCTCTCCCTTCATCCCAGGCTCAACTTCACTCCCGACTCTTCTACCCCCTCACCCTCTCTCCCTCCAAGCGGCACAGGGTGGTAGCGAATGGGGGTTGTGGTCAGTTCATAACATTTCATCTCTGCAGCTCCTTCCTCCTCACACTCTTCCCCTGCTGCAGCATAGAGTCCCTCCCATGGGATACAGTCCTTCAGGAACTTCTTCAATGTGGGTCCTTCCCACGGGCTGCAGTTCTTTAGGTTAGATATAAGAAAGAAATTCTTTACATTGAGGGTGGTGAGGTACTGGAACAGGTTGCCCAGAGAAGTTGTGGATGCCCCATCCCTGGAGGTGTTCAAGGCCAGGTTGGATGAGGCTTCGGGCAACCTGATGTAGTGGAGGATTTCCCTGCCCATGGCAGGGGGGTTGGAACTAGATGATCTTTGAGGTCCCTTCCAACCCTAACCATTCTATGATTCTATGATTCTTCACGAACTGCTCCACCATGAGTCCTTTCCACGGGGTACAGTCCTTCAGGAGCAGACTGCTCCAGCATGGTTACCCCCACGGGGTCATAGATCCTGCCAGAAATCCTGCTCCTGCATCAGCTCCTCTCCACGGTCTGCAGTTCCTGCCAGGAGCCTGCTCCTGCGTGGGCTTTCCACAGGCTGCAGAATCCTAGCTGCTGATGCCTTGGTCACTTTCATAGAATCATAGAATGGCATAGGCTGGAAGGGACCTTAGAGATCATCTAATCCAACCTCCCTGTCATGGGCAGGGACGCCTCTCAACTAGATCAGGCTACTCGAGGCTCCGTCCAACCTGGCCTTGAACACCTCCAGGGAGGGGGCATCCACAACCTCTCTGGGCAATCTATTCCAAAGTCGCACCACCCTCGTACTGAAGAATTTCTTCCTAAGATCTAATCTAAATCTTTTCTCCTTCAACTTAAACCCATTTCCCCTTGTCCTATCAGTGGACACTCTTGTAAAAAGTCCCTCCCCAGCCTTCCTGTAGGCTCCATTCAGGTATTGGAAGGCAGCTATTAGGTCCCCCCAAAGTCTTCTCTTTTCAAGGCTGAACAATCCCAGCTCCCGCAACCTGTCCTCATAGCAGAGGTGCTCCAGCCCCTGGATCATCTTTGTGGCCCTCCTCTGAACACGCTCCAACAGATCTATGTCTCTTTTATGGTGGGGACACCAGAACTGGATGCAGTATTCAAGGTGGGGTCTCACAAGAGCAGAGTAGAGGGGGAGAATCACCTCTCTCGACCTGCTGACCACGCTTCTCTTGATACATCCCAGGATGCGGTTGGCCTTCTGGGCCGCATGAGCGCACTGCCGGCTCATGTTGAGCTTCTCATCTATAAACACCCCCAAATCCTTCTCTTCAGGGCTACTCTCAACCCACTCTGTGCCCAGTTTGTATTTGTGCCTAGGATTGGTCCGACCCAGGTGAAGGACCTTGCATTTTGACTTGTTGAAGCTCATGCAGTTAGCGCTGGCCCATTTCTCAAGCCTATCAAGGTCCCTCTGGATGACATCTCTTCCCTCAAGTGAGTCCACGGCACCACACAACTTGGTGTCATCGGCAACCTTACTGAGGGTGCACTCAATGCCGTCATCCATGCCGCTGACAAAGATGTTGAACAGCACTGGACCCAGAACAGACCCCTGAGGAACACCGCTTGACACTGATCTCCATGTAGACATTGAACCATTGACCACAACTCTTTGAGTGCAACCATCCAGCCAGTTCTTTATCCACTGAGTGGTCCATCTGTCAAATCCGTGTCTCTCCATTTTAGAGACAAGGATGTCATGTGGGACAGTGTCAAACGCCTTGCACAAATCCAGGAAAATGACATCTGTTGCTTTACCCATGTCAACCAGCGCTGTAGCTTTGTCGTAGAAGGCCACTAAATTAGTCAGGCACAACTTGCCCCTAGTGAAGCCATGTTGGCTGTCACCAACCACTTGGTTATTTTTTATGTGCCTTAGTACAGCTACCAGGAGAATCTGTTCCATGATTTTACCTGGCACAGAGGTAAGGCTGACTGGTCTGTAGTTTCCCGGGTTGTCCTTGGTCCCTTTTTTAAAGATGGGGGTTATGTTCGCCCTTTTCCAATCTGTAGGAACCTCACCAGACTGCCAGGACCTCTCAAATATGATGGCTAGTGGCCTAGCAACTTCAGCCGCCAGTTCCTTCAGGACCTGTGGATGTATCTCATCAGGTCCCATGGACTTGTGCACCTTCAGGTTCTCTAGGTGTTCCCGGACCTGATCTGCTCCTACCCTGGGTGGTTCTTCACTCTCCCAGACCCCAGCCAACATCCTCTGTGATTTGGGTGGTGTGGTTTGAGTGGTTGCCAGTGAAGACTGAGGCAAAAAAGCTGTTGAATATTTCAGCCTTCTCCATGTCCTCAGTAACCAGGTCACCTGTATCCTTCCGGAGAGGCCCCACATTCTCTCTTGTTTTTCTTTTTTCTCTCACATACCTATAAAATCCTTTTCTGTTATTTCTAATATCGCTGGCCAGGTTTGACTCTGTCAGGGCCTTAGCTTTTCTAACCTGGTCTCTGAGTACATGAGCAACTTCCTTGTAATCATCCCAGGTTACCAGTCCCTGCTTCCATGCTTTGTGTATTCCCCTTTTGTATTTGATTTTAGCCAGGAGTTCTTTGTTTATCCATATAGGTCTCCTGGTGTTTTTGCCCGATTTCTTCCTTTTAGGGATGCAATGCCTTTGAACTTGGAGGAGATGATCCTTGAAAGTCAACCAGCAATCTTGGGCTCCCAGTCCCTCCAGGGCTTTATCCCATGGCACACTACCAAGGAGGTTCCTGAAGCGGCGAAAGTCAGCTCTTCTGAAATCGAGGGTTTCAAGCTTGCTGAGCTTCCCCCTCTTAGCTGCCCTTAGGATCTCAAGCTCCACCATCTCATGGTCACTGCAGCCAAGGCTACCCACGAGTTCAACGTTACCTACCAGCCCTTCCCTACTGACAAGAATGAGGTCTAACATGGCACCTCTCCTCCTTGGTTCCTCTATCACTTGGATAAGGAAGTTATCATTAATGCATTCCAGGAATCCCCTGGATTGCTTTTTCCCCGCCGTGTTGTTTTTCCAACTGATGTCAGGGTGGTTAAAATCCCCCATGAGGACCAGGGCTTGTGAACGAGCAGCAACTCCTATCTGCCTATGTAGGGCCTCATCCACTTGGTCCTCCTGATTGGGTGGTCGGTAGCACACCCCCACTGTAAAGTCTCCTACCCTTCCTTTCACCCTGGCCCACAGGCACTCGGTTCTTTTGTCATCACTTGCCAGGTGGAGCTCCATGCATTCTAGCCGTTCGTTGACATAGAGGGCAACACCCCCTCTTCGTCTCCCCCGCCTGTCCTTCCTGAACAGTTTATACCCCTCTAGTCCAACACACCAATCGCAGGAGTCATTCCACCATGTCTCTGTGACACTCTCTCTCACTTTCTCTCATCCACGCAGGCAGTGAGCTCTGCAGCACCTGCTGTCAAGGAGCTGGTTTACACATCAGAGCTTGAAAGCCTGATCCTGCTCAGGACACACACGCTCAGGTTGCTTCTCTAAATCCCTGCATTGTTCCTGATGCAGGCACCGGGAAAAGGCTAAACGAGAATGCAATGGCTGCCTTCCAAACTTAACACCGTGTTTAGGTGTCTTTTCTTCTGGCAGTTCCACTTCTTTACAGAGAATCTCTTCTCAGGCTAGGAAAAAAAACAACAAAAACATTCAAGTTGGAAGGGACTTCTGGAGGTCTCTAGTCCAACTTCCTGCTTAAAGCAGTGTCGCTGCCGTCTCGGGGACGGAGAGAAGAACGACACAGAATTCAGGTGCAGGAGAAAGAGCCAACGCCAACAGCAGGAGCAGCAGCAGCAGCATCAGCAGCGGCAGCAGCAGCATCAGCCGTTTATTAATTACAAATCTCTCTCTATATATAATATGGTCCACAAGGATGGCCAAGGCTGCTACTAGGTCCCCCAAAGTCTTTTTTTCTCCAAGCTGAACAAGCCCATTTCTCTCAGACTCTCCTTATGGGGCATTTGCTATAGCTCCCTGCACTTCTTGGTGGCTGTACCAGGTCTGGTTTGGATGGAGTTAACTTTCTTCATAGCAGCCCATATGGTGTCGTGCTTTGCATTTGTGGCTGAAACAGTATTGATAACATGCCAATGTTTGGCTATTGCTGAACAAGTGTTTGCAGGGTGGATGCTTGGCTGCTGGCCAGGGTCAACTCACCCCAGTGGCCTTCCACTGGATTTGCTCCATTTTGTTGATCTCTTTGCTACATTGGGGGCCCAAAATTGGATGCAATATTCTAGATGCAGTCTAATGAGTGCCAAGTAAAGGGAGATAACCACTTGCCTGGATCTACTGGCTATGTTCCTGTTAATAAAGCCCAGGATGCGGTTAGCTGCTTTGCTGCCTGGGCATACTGCTGGCTCATGTTCAGCTTGCTTTCTACCATGGTCCTCAGCCCTTTACAGCAGAGCTGCTTCCCAGCCTGTTTGTCCCCAGACTGTATAGTTGCAAGGGATTTTTTTTCCCTTGGGGCAGAGCTTGGCATTTGTCCTTGTTGACTATTGTCGCTGTAGTGCCGGGGACGGAGAGAAGAACGACACAGAATTCAGGTCCAGGAGAAAATGCCAACGCCAACCCCCGCCAGCAGCCCATTTAATTAATTACAAATCCGTATATATAACATGGTTCACAAGGATGGCCAAGGCAATTGGTCGCTTGACCATCCACCTCCCAGAGTGATTGGCTAAATGCTACAACGCCCATTTCAAAACAACTTTCCCAGTGTGCCATAAACAAGACTGCATAACAAGCTACAGGTGCAAGATAGAGTCTTAGTTTACAAAAACCTCAAACTGTTTCTCAGCTAGCCTGCATGGGAAAAAGAACTTTCACAGGATGCTGCAGTAGCTGGAAAATTTCTCTGCTTCTAGCCTTTTAGTATCCACAATTCCCCCTTTTTGTTTAAGACTAATTTAAAGTGGGCAGAGAGATTCTCCAGCAATGCCATAGGAGACACACATCTAGCAAACCCAGTTATACGCCCAGTCATTAATTCTAAATAGCCTTAAGGGCTCTACATTCTGACTCCATAACATAGGAAACTTAAAGCTCAGTCTCTGCTTGTAGAAGGACCAGGCTGATGGTCGATGTCATGGTCGTCATCAGGAGGATCATCAATCGAATGATCTGCATTCTGGCCGTCATTTTAAGGTTGCCTTGGAGGTTGCCTGTTCTGCTTCTGGTGCCGCAGGTCAGGGCGAACACATCTTGCAGGTAGCCATCGTACCCCAGTATCTGTGGAAACGCAAGCATACCCACGACCCCAAGCAATAAGCTCACACGGGCCTTCCCACTTCTTAGTGAGTAGGTCCCGTACCCAGACTTTCGCCCGAGGCAGGTGCGTCTCGCCTGAAGACTGCAACGAAAGAAAATGATTCAAAATAACAGGATTATTTGAATTTGGTGGCACTGTAAGATGATTAATTGCATATAATGCTTTTTCTAGTCGACTCTGTGGGGTTTCTCCATGCATTCCCCCTTTTTGTTTATCTAAAACACGCTTCAAAGTGCCATGAGCGTGTTCAACAATGGCTTGGCCAGTTGGAGAATGCGGAATACCCAAAGTATGATTTACACCCCATAGGTGTAAAAACTGCTGCGTCTTCTGTGAGACGTAGGCCGGGCCATTATCGGTTTTCACAGAAAAAGGCACGTCCAAGATCGTGAAAGCGAGTTTCCAATGGGCAATGACATTGCGACCTTTCTCCCCAGTATGAGCAGATGCCCACATAGCTGAGGAGAAAGTGTCAATAGACACGTGCACATACTTAAATCTACCAAATTCAGGAATATGCGTTACATCCGTCTGCCAAAGCTGCAAGGCTTTTAGGCCTCTCGGGTTTACCCCCGATGGCAGAGGTGCAGCAAGTCCGTGACAGTCAGCGCAAGCGCTGACAATGTCGCGAGTCTCAGTTGGCATTAAATGAAATTGTTTCTGCAGGGTATGCGCACTTTGATGGAAAAAACTATGCGATGCCTTGGCTTGTGCAATTTTGTCAGGCTGAGGCGCTACCCACGCAGGGTTAGCTAGCATGTCAGCCCTGGCATTGCCTTCTGTTATAAAACCTGGCAAGTTGGTGTGACTATGAATATGCAAAATGTAATATGGGTGAACTCGAGCTTGAATTGCACACCACAAAGTTTTCAATAGTGAAAACAGAGCCGCATTATTCACTTCCTTCAAAAGTGAACAATCTAAGCGTTGGGTTATGTCTGCTACGTAAGCAGAATCAGTGACCAAATTCAAAGGTACCTGAGAGAATCGCTGAAAAGCCATGGCAACAGCCCTCAGATCAACCAACTGGGCTGAGCCTGACTCGTGGCCTTCCAGCACCTGCCACTCAGATTCCTCCTTCCACGTAACAATAGCTTTCCCGGTTTTCCCGGACCCGTCGGTGAAGACGGTGGGTCCTTGCACTGGCACCCGACTATTTTTTGGCCGCAAAGTAAAGCTTGTCGATTTTGCCAATTGCAGTAATTTATGGCTGGGCAGATGATAAGCAATCTGTCCCGAAAAGGTTTGCAGCGCACTTTGCAGAGGAGCACCGTTAGTAAGGCTCCACTCAAAGTGTTCCTGCTGTACTGGAAGAACAATTGTTGCAGGATCCGCTGCCATTAATTGCAAACACCGTTGGCGGCATTTGATTATCAGACAAGCGATCAATTCAAACAATGTGGGTGCTGTCTTTTTTGGCTGATGCGGCAAAAAGACCCATTCCAGAATGTGCAAAGGGTCGGGCCACTGTTTATTCCACTGGCCAATGATACCTGTAGGATGAAAATCTGGAGTGGTAATGAAAACAGTGATATCAATGGAGGGATCCACTCGATAAACCTGATGAGCAGAAACAGCCTGTTGAACCTCCTCCAGCGCTCGTCGCGCTTCAGGAGTCAGTTTCCGAGGTGAATTCAACTCGGGGTCCCCCTTTAAAATATTAAGAGCGGGGGAAAGTTGTGCCGTGGTTAGCCCTAGAAAAGGACGTAACCAATTGATGATACCCAGCAATTTCTGAGCATCATTCAAGGTTTTAATAGAACCCGAGAATTGCACCTCTTGGTGTTGTATAGTTTGATCCAGAATTTTGACTCCTAAGTATTTCCAAGGAGGATGCTGTTGAACTTTCTCCGGAGCCACTTGCCATCCATAGGAATGCAGAGCAGCGAGCAGCCGAGGCTGTATCCTCAGCAGCTCGTCCTGGGTGGATGCTGCCACCAGGATATCATCCACGTAATGGTAGCAGTATGCCTCAGGAAATGCTCGCGGACTCCGGACAAAGCTTGAGCGACATACCATTGGCAGATAGTCGGGCTGTTCTTCATGCCCTGAGGTAGAACCTTCCATTGATACCTCTTCACAGGTTCGGCATTGTTAACTGCAGGCACAGTAAAAGCAAATTTTGGCTTGTCATCAGGATGTAAAGGAACAGTGAAAAAGCAATCCTTCAAATCAATGATCAGGATTTCCCACCCTGCTGGAATCATGGTGGGTGAGGGCATACCAGGCTGCAATGCCCCCATACTTTCCATCACTGCATTGATTTTTCCGAGATCCTGCAACAATCTCTATTTTCCTGATTTTTTCTTAATTACAAAAACAGGAGTATTCCAGGGACTAGTGGAAGGCTCAAGGTGTCCCTGTTGTAATTGTTCCTGAACTAACTGATGAAGGGCGACTAGTTTCTCTTTTGGTAGGGGCCACTGGGGTTGCCAGATGGATTTGCTTACTAGCCACCGCAAAGGCGGTGTAGGATATTCTGCACCCTTCAGCGCAGTGGCCCACATCAAAAATTTGTCCAATCTGTACCCCCCAAGCTGCCAATACATCCCGCCCCCAGAGGTTAAGCGGAGCTGTAGTGACACAGGGCCGAACTGTAGCTGTTTGCCCCTCCGCATTTTTCACCACCACAGGTCGTTCGCTTCAATAGCTCTGTGTGGTTCCCCCCAACCCTGCAATGGCTGACCCCACAGGGGCTAAAGGCCACATAGGAGGCCACGCAGAGAAGGAGATGATTGTCACGTCAGCGCCCGTGTCGATCAAACCTCAGAGCTGAATCTTGGACAGCTGGGCATTTGGCAGGATTAGGGTACACGTCATCTGTGGCTTTTGGCTAGAGATGTCTGCGGTCCAGAAGACCTGCGGAAGTCACGCAGATCCAAAGCCACCATCTCCACGACTTCGTTGTTCTGTCCTGGGAACACACAACTTGAAAGGCACAAGTTGAGCAATTCGAGTCTTTTCAGGAATAGTGACAGGGGGGTGGGTGTGGAAACCATAGCACAAATCTGGCCTGTCAAGTCAGCATCAATAACTCCTGGGTATACAAAGATCCCTTGAGTGGTGACACTAGATCTTCCCACCAGCAATGCACTCAGTCCCTGTCCTAGGGGCCCAAATGCATCCAAGGGAACCTTATAAACACGACAGGATTCTAAGATGACTGTTGCTGCGGTGTGCACATCCACTCCGAATGATCCCTGGGTGCCGGCTCTAAGCTGGCTGAGTAGGCCTGTGTCGGTGCCATGCCCTGGGGAAGTATTTGTGTCTGAGCGCACATCCCCTTTGCGCTCCTGGTCGACTTTCCCGAGCGTGTCAAGGGTCGACCATTGGCATGATACATAGATTGACAGTATTTTGCAAAATGACCTGGCCTATCGCATCTCTCGCAGTGAGCAGCTTCCCTGTTCTCCTTCTTCTTCTTCTTTTGTCTAATCTGTTTCTGCTTGCTCTCAACCTTAGGTTGCCTTTTTAGTCCACGATCAGAATTTAATTGAATAGGCTGCAGAACTGCAGCCAGAGCAGACTTAGGATTCTCAGATCCCACTTTGGAACAGGCTTCAACCATGTGTGTTAGTGTGGGTTCCCCTGGCAAAGCATCTATGATCTTTCTACACTCATCATTGGCATTATCTCTTGCTAGTTGTCTGCACAACAGCTGCCGCAAGGTCTCATCTTCGACCTGCTTCTCGAGGGCGGCAGCAATCTTTTCTACGAAAGATAAAAAATGCTCTTTCTGCCCCTGAGTTATTTTCACATATCGTGTTTTAGGAGCAGCCATGTCCATGCCTTTTAATAGGGCTCCCATACCAATCTTCTGAGCCTGCTCAAGGACCTGAGGATGCCAGGTGGCTTGAAGATCAGGATCAGAAAAGGCATTAGCTCCCATAAGAGCATCTGCTGGAACTCCATGTCTAGGATCAGTTGGAGGCAGTTGCATATTCCCAGCCACAGCTTTCTCAGCCATCCTTCTCCAATTGGCCTCAAAAACTGAATATTGTACAGGTTGAAATAATACCAGACCTAAATGCTTAATATCAAATGGAGAGAGCAGGTCAGTATTCAGCACTCTAATAATCTGCATGACTTCAGGAGACCCTAGCCCATATTGTGCCACTTTGGATTGCAAATCTTGGACCACTTTCCAAGCGATAACTTCATGTTGGTCAGACTGACCTGAGTTAGGAAGAGCTTTCTGTACAGGAAAGGCTTGGATGATACCCTCTGTGGGTTCACTACCACCTTGATCTACCTGCACAGCACTTTGAGGCACTATAATAACTCGCTCAGGTCCCTTTTCATCTTTAGGCCTCCCGACTTTCTCTATTAAATCCCAGTCCCCAACCTCCAGAGCCCGCCTCTTGACCGATTCCCAAAACCGCTTTGAATTATTTGGACGCACAGTCACACTACATTCGGGAAGCGTCCAAGGATGGTTGTAGGTCAGCTGTGTTACTGGTTGCCGATGTCTGACCACCGCCACAGTTTCCCGCAGTGTACTAAGCGAGTCCGCAGTAACACTGCTTGCATCATCAGGCCTCACGGATGAGGAAGGCTGGCAGGGCACAGGCGCCGGGCCAGCGGGCGGTGTAGCGGCGGAGGCTGTGGCCGGTTGCGGAGCTACGCACGGCAATGCAGCTTGGGGCGCTGCGGCTTGCGGCGGCATCACTCTCCGTGCAGGCGCCGCCGCCGGCGCCGCACTCGGCGCCACTTCCGGGGCCGCCATCGCGGTCGGGGGGGCTGCCGTCGGGGGGGCTGCCGTCGGGGGGGCTGCCGTCGGGGGGGCTGCCGGCGTCGCGTTCGGCGCCTGTCGCACCGCCTCCGTCAGCACCACTAGTTGCTGTAGTATTTCCCGCAAAAGCGCCGTACGCTGGTGTGCCGAGAAATCCGCCACCGGCGTCTGCGCCGTTTGCGCCGGGAAATGCGCGGATGCTGGCGCGGGACACAAAGGCGCCGGAGCCGACGCCGCCGTGATACCTCCTGCCCCTCCCAGTTGCGGTAGAACCCCGGCTGCCGTGCCTGGCTGCGGCAATGGCGGAGCCGTAGGAAGGACAGATCCCGCTGCAGTAACTGAAGCAGCCGGCTGTACGGGCGGCCGTAGCGCGGAGGAGGAGGGGGGGGCCGCTGGGGCGGAGGGTGGGGGACGCTCCAACGCTTTGCTTTGACCGGTTAGTTTTGCTAACTGTTCCACTGGTGAGGGGTACTCAGGCGGAACATAATCCCGCGGGGAGGGGTAGGACCTCCGCGCAGTCCCCGCGAGTCTCTCAGTGCCCGAGGGCAGCGGAGACGCGGCAGGTACGCTGCCTGTGCTGTCCGGGGTCAGTGATCCCTCAATAACTCATCGTCCCCTTCAGAGCCTTCACCCGCAGATTCGTCAGAGCCCGATAATTCTTTTCTTTCTCTTCCTGCTGTCCACTTCCGCATTATACCATATAGGGACCACCACGTACATAGCAGGTCAAGTACGCTCTTATCTCCAAGCATGATCTCATGAAATAACTTATCCCCTAACAGTTCCCAAGCTTCTGGGTTAAGGGCAGTGTTTGGATCAGCTACAAACTCATGTTCTGCTGCCCAATTTAGCAATTCACAGAGAGCTTCATCACTTATGTCAGCTCCCGCGATCGTTATCACATTTTTGAAGGCAGAAAATATCGTGCTTTCTTTCACGGAGCTTTGCTCCATCTTCTCAGTCTAGAGTTTTGTCCCCGGAGCCTCGGGGGAAGCACGTACCTTCTAAATTCAGTTGCGGTTGTATCACGTCAGGGTCACCAAATGTCGCTGCCGTCTCGGGGACGGAGAGAAGAACGACACAGAATTCAGGTGCAGGAGAAAGAGCCAACGCCAACAGCAGGAGCAGCAGCAGCAGTATCAGCAGCGGCGGCAGCAGCAGCATCAGCAGCATCAGCCGTTTATTAATTACAAATCCGTATATATATATAAAATATGGTTCACAAGGATGGCCAAGGCAATTGGTCGCTTGACCATCCACCTCCCAGAGTGATTGGCTAAATGCTACAACATCCATTTCAAAACAACTTTCCCAGTGTGCCATAAACAAGACTGCATAACAAGCTACAGGTGCAAGATAAAGTCTTAGTTTACAAAAACCTCAAACTGTTTCTCAGCTAGCCTGCATGGGAAAAAGAACTTTCACAGGATGCTGCAGTAGCTGGAAAATTTCTGCTTCTAGCCTTTTTGTATCCACAAAGCAGGGTCAATACTGAATTCATACCAGCTTGCTCAGACTTTTCTCTAGTCAGAGCTTGAAAACCTCCAAGACTGGAGACTGCACAACTTCTCAGGGCCACTGTTCCACTGCTTGACTGTCCTCATGGTGAAAAAAAGTTTCCTTATAGCCAGTGTGAACCTTGCTTGTTTCAATTTGTGCCCATTGTATCATCTTCCCACTATGCAACACTGTGAAGAGCCTGGCTCTGTCTTTTTGATAGCCTCCTGCTATTAGGTGCCCCTGCAGCCTTCCTTCCTCCAAGCTGAACAAGCACAGTTCCCTCAGCCTCTCCTCATAGTGCAAGTGCTAAAGTCGAGGTAAATGACATCCAGTGCTCTCCCTTCATCCACAAATCCTGCTATTTTATCACAGAAGGCAATTAGGTTGATCAGGCATGATAGTCCCTTGGTAAATGCATGCTGACTGTTCCAAATCACCTTCTCCTTCATGTGCCCGCAAACGTGTTCCAAGAGGACTTTCTCTGTGATTTTCCCAGGAACTGAAGTTCCCTGGATTGAACTTTTGACTTTTTTTTTTTTTTTAAGATGAACGCAACATTTGTCCTTCTCTAGTCATCAGGGAATTCCCCTGATCTTCATGACTTTTCAAAGCTGATAAGAGAATAGCCTTACTATGAAACCAGCCAGTTCTCTCAGCACCCTTGGATGCAGCCCATCTGGTCCCATGGATATGTACAGACTAAGTCCTGAAATAATCCCTGAGTCAATCCTCATTCACTGTTGGTAGTTTTCCTTGAACCCTGTCTCTAAGCACAGAGGCCTGGGAGGCTTTGTCGGTGCAGATTGAGGCCAAGAAGGCACTGAGTACCAACTATGTCCACTGTCACTAGATCACCCATCCCATTCAGCAATAGGCTCACCTTCTCCTTGTTCAGTCTTTTACTATTAAAGTGGTAGTAGAAGCTCGTTGTCCTTGATCTGTAGAGTTCCTCAAGTTGCTTAAAGAAGGCTTTGTCTGCTTCCTCACCCTGTCTGTAACAAACTCCTGCCACAATATCACACTTATTGGCCTCTGCTTTGATCTTGTTCAGTTCCTGTTAGTTTTAAGGGTAATCTTCGGAAATTGAGACCAATGTAAACAAAGATATAGCTGTATCTGGGATGGAATCACTTCTTGGAAAATAAAACCAAACTGGGTAACCAAATTAATTTCCTTTATGATATTTAACTTCTGATTAAATCATATAATGCAGAAGGCAGTCAAATATCATAAACCTGTCAGCTCATGGTAACTATTAGTTGTATGGGGAGCTATCTGTAGAGAAATAGTGTTGCGGCCGAAGACGGGGAAGCAAGACGCATCAATATGATGAGTAAAAAGGCTTCCGCTTTATTCTGTGATACTGCTCTTTTTATAACATAGCTCGGTTCTGTGCACGCTTTCATGCGCTGTACTTAGCAAGCTAATTGGTCTAACACTACTGTTCACGCGACAAGCACGAGTATGATACACACGGTGATTGGATACAGATTTCTATATTTGTTACAATATTTTAATATTTTTGCAGTTAGTATGTTTTGCTCAGAATCTTGTTTTTCATAGTTTCATCCTTCTTGTTTTTTTCCCAGGGACAGTGTGTTTTTCACAGCTTCAACCTACCTTCTTATCTCAAGGACAGTGTTCTTTTTATATTCGCTGATACACATTCCTTACTGTTAACACTTTGGCTGCAACATCTCCCCCTCTTTTTTCAAAAACAGCGTGCGCTATAGCTGACAAGCGTTGGGTCACACATTGCATTAAGCATGGTCCAAAAAGCAAAAGAAAGCCTAACAACAAAAGAGGCCCTAAGCACGTTTTGATGAGATCTCTCAACCAACCATCTATTCCCCAGGAAGTCAACCATCCATCTATGCCATCTACCTCTTTCAAGGCATGTAGCTTGTCCTTTAGTTGTTTAAGTTTTCTATGCACTGACTCTCCTGGACCTGTTAAATTCATACAACACATTCCTTCGATCTCTTCGCAACCATGCCCATGGGCTAAAAGCAAATAGTCAATCGCTGCTCTGTTTTGCAATACCGCATGATTTACGCTTTCTACGTCTTTCGTTAATTCATCTAGAATGCTGGATGTTAAGTTTATCTCGTCACGAGCCCAACAACCTAGTTGTTTTGCTAAGGTGAGCGCTTTTGCTGCTGCTAGCCCTGGGAAAAATGTGGAGGCAGCTACTCGTCCAAATTCACTCCAAAACGTGGGATTGCCTACACTGCTACAGTCTAGATCATGGAGGCTTCTTTTTCTCCTGGTGTGATTTTCACTCCATTTTCTCAACAGGGATATATTGGGATGGAATAGGGCTAGCTGGCCTAAATAACAAGGACCCCCTTCTGGCTGTTTTGGAATGCCATTCCATGCCCTGTCTCCACAAATTAAGAAAATTCCTTCGGGCAACCTTCGAGGTTTAGTAATGTTGCTGCCATTGCAACTCGAGTATAGAAAGTGAATTACCGATGCGCTGTCAAGATTAGAATCTAAGGTTGCCCATAGTTTCCTGTTTTTATTTGAGCTGTTTGGGTCTAACGGCAAAAATGAAAACCATCCTCCTATTTTCCCAGCGGTAGTGTTTGCATGCATACTACCAAGCAGGTCTAATTCTTCTGGATCAGACTGGAGGGAAGCATTAAGTGCATGAATAAGCCGGCATTGTACTGCTCCGTCATACTGTTGAGGGGTCGCTCTATAGATCGTTGTGGTATTGAAGTTGCTATATGTTAGGTTAGTGGTGTTTACTAGCCCTCTAAAGGCTGCCACTTTCCATGTTGGTACTCCTATGAGACAGGTACGGAATGGGTTTCCAATACCGCCCAGGGCTAGGCAGATTGATGACTGGTTTGTTTTGTTAGCAATGGTTACCCATATGTTGTCTCTCGGGCTAATGGAGTTGATTCCGTAGGCCATTTGGCACCACACTAAGATTCCTGTTACTATAGGTATTATCTTACCAATAAATTCCTCCATCCCTGTCATGATGTCTACACTGCTTCTGATATCTGGTACCCAACACTTGTGTCTTTTGTGCTACTTCTACAACAGTCAATAGTTTTTGTAACCTAAAAGCTGCGTGTGCTAATAAAGCTTCTTCTGCACTCTCAAACAACGCAATTAACCTTTGTCGTGAAGCGTTCTCTATTCTAAGCCAAGCAGCAAGCGCCTGGTATGGGCTAATATCTAAAGCGCGTCTACAATCTGCACAGCCTTGCACTGCGTCACGTTGCGATTCATGACATATGCGACTACAACCTCCACACTCTATAGTTATAACCTGTAACCTTCTACATCTACACCTACAGTGCGTTAACGGGTATAATTTTGCAGCTTTGCGCGCGCGTATTAAACTACGGATAAAGGCAAAATCTATCTCGTCTAGATCAGAGTCGTCTAATATGTTCTTTGGAAGATTTAGCACTTCTTCTATTCTTCTGCAGAGAGGTCCGAGTCTTTGGGAACTCCTGAATTGCCTTCGCCTTCGCCTTTCAGTTCGCTCAACCACGGTCGTACCCACTTGGCTGGAAGCCACCTTGGATCAGATGTACCTGTAACGACACAAGCGTAGCCCCGTCCCCAGGTCAATAAACGACCCCTGCAACCTTCCCATCCTCCTTTCACTGGATCCCAGGCTTCCACCCACACATCCCATTTACTTAAATCATGTGGGTTGCCAGTTAAATGATAGTCCATTGGAACGGCATCATCATCACCGACAGGATTTTTCCAATTTAAAACATAACAGGTCTTCATTAATACAGCGTTGGGGGACATCTCCCCCTCTTTTTTCAAAATGGCGGCAAGTCGTTTTATATCCTGATGGCGCCGTTCAATAATAGCCTGACCCGTACTGTTGTACGGAACCCCTTTTCTATGTTCAATTCCCCAATCCGCTAAAAACGCAGCACATGTTGTTCCTGTGTATGCAGGAGCATTGTCTGTTTTGATGACTTGTGGTAAGCCAAGGGCAGCAAATGCTGAAAGCCAATGTTGTTTTACACATCGGAAGGCGGTAGAAGGCGCTGGTGTTGCCCATACAGCTCTGCTGCAAGTGTCCACGGTGACGTGGATATGGCGCAAGCGACCAAAGGCGGGAAACTCAGTTACATCAGTTTGCCACACTCCTCTTGGTTGCAATCCTCGAGGGTTGGTGCCTTGATCTTGTAAGGCTATAACACGGGCACAATCAGGACACGCAGCGATGATGGCACGGGCTTGTGCTCGCGATAGTGCAAATTCTTTCTGAAGAGCTCGAGCAGATTGGTGAAAAAATTTATGTGACTGATGCGCCTTTGTCTGGAGAGGGGTGTCGGCAGTTACAGCTGAGAGGGACTGGGAAACTGCCTGATCAATAACAGCGTTGCCCTCTGTAAACATTCCAGGCAAGGTGGTGTGACTTTTGACGTGAGTAACCCACAGTTGACCTTGTCGATGCTGCACTGTAGCAATTAGACTCCATAACAGTTGTGCAATATCATTATTGCCTACATGGCCTATGATCGCATGATCACAACGCTCTACTAGGCCAGCAACATAGGCGGAATCTGTGACCAAATTTAAGTCTCCATCAAACAGTTTCAGAGCTAGTAGCAGGGCTTTCAGCTCCAGTACTTGTACGGAGAAGCCATCTTCACAGCGTATCTGCTTTTTCCAGTTACCATCTTCTAACCAGGCACATCCATACTTTCCTGTCTTGCCGCTGGCGTCCGTAAAAACAGTCTGCGCTCCGGGCAACGGCTTCTTGCTGATTTTAGGCCGCTCCTGAATAATCTGAGTTGTTTTGAACAAAGGATGCGACGGGTAGTGGACAGACAGGGTAATGCCTAGGGTGGCAAGGGCGAACACGGGGCTTTCTTGCATCCATGACCCCAGTATGTCTAATGTTTTCCATGGCAAATACATAACTTGGGGGTCTCGACCAAAAACGAGACGTGTCCTGTTTCTTGCTTTCAAGAGCAATTGACCCGTGGCCTCAAGCACATTTTGCAATGATGATGCAGGTCTGATAGGAGGGAATACCCACTCCAAGATAGTTACTATTTTGTTCGCCACCTGTAAAATGACGGCCGACCGATAGTGTTCAGGGCCGTAAAGTGCTACTGCAAGGTCGTTACAAGGCTGATATCTATAGCATTGTGTTAGAGCTATTTTCCTTTCTATCTTCTTCAAGGATTGTACGGCTTCAGGTGATAATGTTCTTGGCTCACAAGGGTGAGTTGAGTTCTGTAACAGCGCGTTCAGTGGCTCTAGATCTTGATTGGTGAGGCCACACCAGGTGCGCAGCCATTGTAGGTCCCCTACTAACTTCTGCACATCATTAACAGTCTTTACTTCTGTATGTAACTGTAACTTGCTAGGTTGTATTCGGGACTCCGTTACTTTCATTCCCAGGTAGTGCCACGGTGCCTGACGTTGGACCTTCTCAGGCGCTATGTGTAGTCCGAAGGCAAGCAACTGTTGTTTCAGTTCTTCTTCTGCCAAGAAGGGGAGAGGTTGCTCGGTTGCTATCAATATATCATCCATATAGTGATAAACAATGGCCTGGGGGTTCCTTTCCCTCCATTGGTGCAACGCCTTGTCGACATATATCTGACACATGGTAGGACTATTCGCCATACCTTGAGGGAGGACTGTCCACTCATATCGTTGGGCTGGCCTTGCATTGTTAATAACAGGAACTGTAAATGCAAATTTTTCAGTGTCTTCCGGGTGCAGGGGAATGGAAAAAAAACAGTCCTTTAAATCAATGATTAATAGTTGCCAGTGTTGGGGTAACGCGGAGGGGGACGGTAGGCCTGGCTGGAGTGCTCCCATAGGTCGCATAACTGCGTTCACAGCGCGCAGATCATGTAGCAGTCGCCATTTTCCAGATTTCTTTTTGATGATAAAGATTGGAGTATTCCAACAGCTCACTGATGGTTTTATATGTCCTAATCGGAGCTGTTCCTCTACAAGTTCTTGCAAGGGCTGAAGTTTTTCCTCGGGGAGCGGCCATTGGGCCACCCACACTGGGTTATGAGAAGTCCACTGAATCTTCAGGAGGGGCAGGCCTTGCTCCCCAATGGCCGCTGCTAAAAAGGTGTATTTTCCAAGGTAATGCCCCATTGGCTCATAACGTCTCTGCCCAAAATCCACAGGTTTGTGTGCATCACATAGGGCTTCACCGTCCCCATGTGCCCCTCTTGGTCATCCGTGAGTGTGCACCACTGTGCACTTTGGCAGGTTGTCGCTTCTCCACCAATTCCGGCTATTGCTGATTGTGATGTTATCAGGGGCCACGTTTTTGGCCAATACATCATGGGGATGATAGTGATATCTGACCCAGTGTCCAGCATGAACTGTGGCAAGGTGCCGCTAGGTAACCTTATCTCTTGTGGCGTTGCCTTGGCCTGCGACACCCTTACTGTCCTCGTTGGCCTGTCTCGCGAGATAACCATGGAAAAAAGCGACAACACTTTATTGTCGGCGATGTTGGTACTGCCAAATCCCCCTGTCCCTCTTTCCTTGGGCAGGGCCCGGGGCACTTGGGGAATAAACGGAATTAATTGTGCAACTCGGCTTCCTTTTGGTACTGTCATGGGTGGTTGCCATGCCTTTAGCATTACTTTAATGGTTCCAACATAATCAGCATCGATTAAACCAGGTAAAACAAACAGTCCTTGTCGTGTAGTGGATGATCGTCCAATTAGCAGGGCAGCAAGGCCCCCACCCAGCGGGCCTGAAGTCGTCGTTTCCGCTAGATGCACATCTGTGGTATCAATTGTTATTGTGTTTGCCAGGGCCAAATCAACTCCTGCGCTTCCTCTGGTGGCAGCGGGCAATTCGTTGAGGCAGCCATGCTGCGTAGGGGTCGTGGGCCTGAGTATTTGTTCGCCGCGCTCAGGCCGCGGCTGCTGTAGTTTCCCTGATCAAGGAAGGTACCATCCTTTTTGAATCGTGAGCGACACTCCTGTGCCCTATGTCCATATTTTTGGCATCGCTTACATTCGCCTTCATGGGGCTGTCGCCGTTGCTGTTCCGGGCACTGCCTTTTAAAATGCCCTCGTTGTCCGCATAGGTAGCAGATAACAGTTTTAGGCCTTCGGTCTTCCTTTCCTTGTACATTTTGGCGTAGGGCAACGGCAAGAGCGGACGCATGTATGCGTGCTTTTGTTTTTTCTTCTTCCCACGGCGCTCTAGCACATGCCTCTACCATTTGAACCAAACTAGCTGCTGGATTTAAGGTAGCTAAGAGGCGTTTACAGGCAGTATTAGCATTTTGTGTAACTACTTCTTTTACCATAACATCCTTAAGGTCCTCGGGCACATTGGGAGCAGTGTCCACGGCTGCTTTGACTTTATCCACAAAGGATAGAAATGGTTCGGATTCTCCTTGGGTAATCTTCATATATGGTGGATTTATTTTGCCAATTTGCGGCAGGGCCATAAAGGCTTCCAATGCACACGCTTTTGATTGAGCTAGTACACGGGGTGGAAGCGCTGCCTGTCTCTGGGGGTCTCTAAACACCCCAGTTCCTAAGAGTTGGTCTTGAGTGGCAGTTCGGAGGGGATCTCCAATCGCCAACTGTACATTATCTAACTGTTTTTCTTCTACCCTTTCCTGCCATTTTGCTAAAAATAATGTGAATGTCGTGGGTCCTAAAATCATTTCAAACAAGAGACGAATATCTGTAGGTGTCACTTCTGCATATTTTATGAACGCCATGACTTGTTTTTTTACGATGGAATTGTCGAGGCCATAGGCCATTACGGATTGTTGTAGTTTGTTAATCTGACTCCATTCAAAGGCTCTCCACTCTGGACCATTAGGAGTTGTTACTACAGGCGCTGATATTAAAGGCGTAAAGGCGAAGTCCCCTGACAACTGAGCATTGGTAACAACCCCTCGCCATCGCTTTGAAAAATCAAAGGTAGGATCTCGCGGTAGCTCTTTGGGCAGGGTTTTAAATGCAGATAGTCCTTCATCATTTATCTGGGACATTCTAGGTGGTGCATTGGATCCGTACTCTCTGTCCCGGGCATCGGGATCCATTCCTGATTCTCGAAGTCTGGTACGCCATTGCAGGATTTCTCGCCGTTCGGCCTGTGTTAACCCTTGACCGGGCCCGTAATTAAGCCTAAGATGATCGTTGAGTTCTTCAATTCCCATTTCTCCATTTCCAGCATATTCAATTAGAGTGAGTCTTTGCTTTTTAGTTAACGTTTTAGGCAAATCTCCCGCAAGGGATTGGTTTTCAGTTTCCTGGTCCCAATTTTTTAACTGCCTTTCTATATTAGAAAGTCCATCCTTAATAGCATTTGCTGCCTTTTGGTATGCTATCGCGCGAGTGGTTTTCTTCGCCCCGCCATCTAATCTTTTCATTTCTTCTAACAAATTGGTCATGACATTCTTTTGGGCTTGCAGGAGTGTTGCTAGTTTTGACTCACTATGTTGCGATTCTTCCTCGGCGGCAACGATGCCACCATCGCCTGCAGACGCGGATGTAATTTTGCTTGCGGCTTGATTTTGGGTGTCCATCGGCTCCTGTGGTTCGGGGGGGGCGCTTGGAAGCGTGGGGTCCCAAGGTGGAATAAGATCATCAAAAGCTCCTCGAAACCCTGCCGGGGCAGCAACTGGAGAAAAGAGACCCTGCTCCGGATCAGGATACTCCTCCTCCTGTTTTGCTAATGTGTCTTGATCCCCTGGGGATTCCTCCTCTGGACCTTCTTCAGGGTCCTTTACTCTGGGGGAGGCAATCGCTGTTTGCAGGGCGCGCGCTATCTCTGCATCTGCATGAACTTGCTCCATCATTGAACGTACTGCTCGATACGTTTGTGCCATAGTCTTTGCCCCCTTCATGCCAGCCTGCACGCTTTCCCATAATTCAGACCCCACAGTTCTCCAAGCTCCCGGATCAAAGATTTGATCAGTTTCCGCGAGATAGCCGCGCCGCCTGCACCAGAATAGCAGGTCTATTAACTCCTTGCGGTCTATCTTATGTCCCGTTGTGGATGCAATTTTCATGAACCCATCCACGGTGGCTCGTTCCCAGGCTGTCATTGCAGCATTCCCCATCCCGATCCAGACCTCGGTCTGCCTGACTCACCGGTCAGTCCGTAGCGCTACGATTCCGCCTCTCTCGGACGATCCGCCTCTCGGGCTATTCCGCCTCTCTCGGGCTATCCGCCTCTCTCGGGCTATCCGCCTCTCTCGGGCGCCGGGATGGCCGTCCTCTCTCTCGTCCGCGTTGTGGTCGTTGAAAACCCTCTTGATCACGTCGGGGTCACCAGATGTTGCGGCCGAAGACGGGGAAGCAAGACGCATCAATATGATGAGTAAAAAGGCTTCCGCTTTATTCTGTGATACTGCTCTTTTTATAACATAGCTCGGTTCTGTGCACGCTTTCATGCGCTGTACTTAGCAAGCTAATTGGTCTAACACTACTGTTCACGCGACAAGCACGAGTATGATACACACGGTGATTGGATACAGATTTCTATATTTGTTACAATATTTTAATATTTTTGCAGTTAGTATGTTTTGCTCAGAATCTTGTTTTTCATAGTTTCATCCTTCTTGTTTTTTTCCCAGGGACAGTGTGTTTTTCACAGCTTCAACCTACCTTCTTATCTCAAGGACAGTGTTCTTTTTATATTCGCTGATACACATTCCTTACTGTTAACACTTTGGCTGCAACAAAATAGACTAAAGAATATTACATAATATTGCTATTTATTTTCCCTTAGATGGACATGCAGAGTTACTGGAGGGGGAAGTTCACTTCAAATTTTAGTGTCTTTTGTTAAGTAGTTCAAACAGCTTCTTTTTTTTTTTTAGTTCAAAATAAACAGAACTTGGCCCAACTTTTTGTTTTAACACCAAAATAATTAGAATGATTCTTCAGTGTCTTGACTACTTGTGCAAAATACTATAGTGCAACTAATAGGTCTTACTTGACAGGCCTTCATCAGTATCTGCAAGAAGTATTAAGGGTTCCTCTATTATAATGAGCTACCAAGATTGAAGAATTTCTTTCTTACATGCATAGTTACATCTTGAAAAGTGTCAGACTTAGAGGTTAATGCAGATAGTTAGGAACCATCTGTAGTCAAGTTTTGAAAAATATTGGTTTATTCCTGTTTTAAGTTGGTCGATATTGATTAAGAATTACCAACTCAAGAGCCAGCAGGCAGTAATTAGACACTGTCCTAGTGATACATTATCAAACCTGAAAAATAAAAAACCATAAAACCTTCTACTTTAACTGTCATGCTTGTGCTTGGCATTAGAATGGGGATAAAAACTAAATAGATAGAGCCAGTGTTTCCCATATTTGGTGGTACAGGAATACCAGTTTGCAATACTATTCTGGTTAACTAATTGAATAACCTGTGACCTGAAAGCCATTGGGCCTTTTTAAGTGGTACACACTCTACAGTGCTCAGTAGTTCAATCAAGATGGGAAACATCCTGGTCTCTTCTTAGAGAATTGCTGAATCTGGCAGCACCATAGAGGCAAGTCTACCACGGCTCCATATCCCCAGATCCAACCAGTAGCAAGGCTGAGAATGTATTCCCAGTAGGTATACAAATACATATATAATACACATATACACGTCGAACAACACAGAACAACATAGACAGAAATTCTCAGCACTCAGACAAACAGCAACAATGGCCTCACTCTGTTCCCCTCTCTGGCTGATCAGGATGAAGGTCCATTAGTGGGGAATATATATGTATATACAATGTAGATCCATCCAGTAACTGGATTTAGACGCTCAGTCTGTCCAGTAGCTGGCCTCTGGATCCCCTGGTCTCCTCAGTTGCTGGTACCTGGGCATACGAGCCCCCAAGGCCTATAGCCCCTCTCTGGTTCCCAGTACAGACCTCCTCTCACATACACACACTGTGATCTCCCAGTAGCTGGGCTTAGACACTTGATCTACCCAGTAGCTGACCTCTGGATCTCCCCAGTTGCCTCCCACAGAAACACACAAACACACAGACATAAATGAGCCTCTTATTCCTTCCCCAGACCCCATGGTCTCTTCAGCAGTTGGCTTGGATCCTCTGGTTGCTCTGACAGCCAATTCCTCCAGGTGCCTCACCCTTAGAGACACATGCATACCTGGCTCCCAAGCCACGACCTTCTCCAATGTGCGTCCATCCCACAGACTGCAGTTCTTCACAAACTGCTCCAGCATGAGTCCTTTCCATGGAGTGCAGTCCTTCAGGAACAGACTGCTCCAGCGTGGATCCCCCATGGGATCACACATCCTGTCAAAAATCCTGCTCCTGCATGGGTTCCTCTCTGCGGGCTGCAGTTCCTGCCAGGAGCCTGCTCTTGCGTGGGCTTTCCACAGGCTGCAGCTTCCTTCAGGGCACATCCACCTGCTCTGGTGTGGGGTCCTCCCCAGGCTGCAGGGTGGATATCTGCTCCACCGTTAACCTTCATAGGCTGCAAGGGGAACAGCCTGCGTCACCATGGTCTTCACAACAGGCTGATAGGGAATCTTTGCTCTGGCACCTGGAGCACCTCCTTCCCCTCCTTCTTCCCTGACCTTGGTGTCTGCATAGTTGTTTCCCTCACATATTCTCAGTCCTCCCTCATGGCTGCTGTTGCACAGCAATTCTTTCACACTTTCTTAAATATGTTATCACAGGGGCACTATCACCATCTCTGATTGGCTCAACTTTGGCCATCAGCAGGTCCATCTTGGAGCCAGCTGAAACTGGCTGTCTGACATGGGAGTAGTTTCTGAAATCTCATAGAAACCACCCTTGCACCACCCCCTCCCAGCTACCAAAACCTTGCCATGTTGTTGTGGTTTAGCACAGCCGGCAGCTAAGCCACCATGAGGCCGCTCACTCGCCCCTTTCCCTCACTGAGGTGGAGAGGAGAAGAATGTTATAGAAGGACTGAGGGTTGAGATAAGATCAGCCAGGGATCACCCACTATCCATGGCCCCAGGCAAAACAGACTCAGTTTGGGGACAAATCAATTTAATTCATTAATGGCTCATTCAGAGAGGATAACAAGAAACAAAGCCAGATCTCAAAAACACCTTCCCCCTCTCCCTTCTTCCAGGCTCTACCTCCTCCCCCAGTGACACAGGGGGACAGGGAATGGGGGCTTGCAGGTCAGTTCATCACACATTATTTCTGCCACTTCTTTCTTGAAGGAGGAGGACTCCTTACACTCTTTTCCCCTGCCCAGTGGATCCCCTCCTCACAGGACAGTCCGCAGACTTCTCCAATGTGAGTCCTTCCCGCAGGATGCAATCCTTACCCATCAGATTGCTCCAGCACGAGCTTCTTCCCTATGGAGTCACGGCTTCTTAGGGAGCTGCCACCTGCTCTGGCATGGAGTTCTCCACGGGCTTCAGATGCCTCTCCACCTTGTCATCAGTCTCCAACAGCTCACGGAGACCAGTCTCTATGACCTCTTTCAGGCTCAGGCATCTCTGCTCCAGCGTGGGGTTCTCCAAGAGCTGCAGGTGGATCTCTGCTCCACTGTTCATCTCCATAGGGGGACGCCTGCCATCTCACCACAGGTTATAGGGGAATCTCAGCTCTGGCACACCTCCTCCTGCTCCATCTTCACTTTCCTTGGTGTCTGTGTGGCCATTTCTCTCAGGTCTCAGTCCTCTCCATGAACCTCAGCAGCCCCGGCAAGACAAACTCCTCCCAGCAGGGTGTCCCAGGAGCAGGACGCTTCGTAACTCTCCAAGCTGTGCCGCTGCAGCCATCTCCAGTCAGATAGCGGTGGCATAGCGTGGGCAGCCACCTGCCCGGGAGGCTGAGGGGCCAGCCCCTCGCCTCCCCTCTCTCTTCAGTGTAGGTCCAGCCTCTCCTCGGGCTTCTTTGTCCCCATCTTAAATAGGGCATTCACAGCGGCACTGATTGGCTCAGCCCTGGACTGAGGGGATGGGGAGGGTCTCACCCGGCCAGAGGCCGGTCAGACTGGTTTTGGAGCTGGGGAAGCTTTTCACAGTTACTTACAGGGACCATTTCCACAACCCCTCCCGTACACCCAGCACACATGTAAACCCAATACATTGTCAAATACACCTAAATATAAATTGTTACTGTTGGGGAGGGGATATTAAAGTGAAAATAGCAAATTTTGTTACATTTATCTGGTAAGGAGAAAAACAAGTCTGATTTTTTTTTAGACTAAGTATATTAGTGATGTGCGGAAACAGACTCCACAACTTGGAAAGTTGTAAAGTAGGTATGTTTATTGCAGCGCTGGGTGCACGGGGGATCACTCCACCACAAACGTGCACACCCGCCGTAGCAGTTTTTCTTGTATTTATACAGACATACTCATAACCACCTCCCCAAAAGGGCAGTCTCTCCCAGGAGATCATTTCCATAGCCCCCGCCTCAGGATCCGCCTCAGGCTCCTCCTTGACACGCCTCCTGGAGGTCGTGGGCAGGGGTCTTTGGGATGAAGGCCATAGGTCTTCCTCGCTGTGTGTTTTCACTTCTTCCCTAAAATTCCTGTTTTGGCTGGGCTTGCAGAGCCAAACCGTTTCCCAGCCTGGCCTGGCCTTGAGTGGACACCTGGTTGTCTCCTACTTGTTATTGTTTGAAGACAAATGTTAGTTCTTGTTAGTCCTTATCTCTCCTCTTTGTCTGTTTTTCTCCCTATGGGTCACGAGTTACAACCTTGCCATCATTTATTGTGTCTCTCTTACCGGCCTTCTTTTCAGGTAGTTAGTGTTTCAAAGTAGGGATTAATATTTGATAACTTCTAACAATTCACAGAGCTATTTCACAGAGCTATGTATTTCCCAGAGTCTTATGCCTATTCTTATACCTACCCATAGAAATAATAGCTAATATAGTCTTATGTAGTCTTATGCCTACTCCTATACCTATCCCCCTATCAGTATGGTATTTTTTCTTTTATTCTACTTAATGAAGCATTTGAAACATACTAGATTTTTTTTTGCATTATAAAAACATTTAAAGAGATAAGTTACAGTGAACTTTAAGCAAGCTTTGGGGAGAGGGAGGAATTCGGAGGCTTGTTTAGGTGTTTGGTGCATTTTTTTTTAAATTACACTGTCATGTAAACTATTTTTAATGCTTTATTACTTGGCACAGTAATAAAGTGTTGAATCACAATTCATAACTACTATATTTCACATAAGTTGATAGTGATGATTTTGTTTAACAAGTAACAAAGGTTTTGATCCTACTATGTTTTCAATGCAAGTATACTTGCATGTGTGCTTTTTTAAGCGGGATGATGTCTTGTTGGGCAGGTGGAAACATGTGGAGCGGCTAGTTCTTAGCTACATGTATGCAAACTGACTATTAACCCCCCACACTCCCCACCTTTTGTAAGAGAATAAGGATTTGAGTTAAGACTCTGAGAAGGTAGTTATAAATTTGACTTCTTCTGTACTGTCCTGGTTTTGACTGTGACAGAGTTATTTTTTCTTTTTAGCAGCTAGAATAGTGTTCCACATCTTTTTTCACTTGTTCTGGACACAATGTATTTCATTGGACGGTAATCATAGAATCATAGAATCATAGAATCATAGAATCGTTAGGGCTGGAAGGGACCTTCAAAGGTCATCTAGTCCAACCCCCCTGCAAGGAACAGGGATATCTCCAACTAGATCAGGTTGCTCAGGGCCTCATCCAACCGGGCCTTGAAATCAGTCTTTTCTTTTTTTTTCATTGTCTTGAACTTGTCTCAACAGTTCCTCAGGTGTTGTAGTAGCTTCTTCGTTAAGGTGAGGTTCATTCCAATAGGTACAGGTAACAGTTGAGAGGATATCACAGGTGCTGAATAAGTAAAATCACATCCTACAATTTCAATGAAATTACAAACAGAAAAGTTTAAATAATTTTTTTGCATCTATAACAACATTGTAAACAGATATGGAATTATAAAAAGTTCTTAGATACACACAACCTTTGCCAATATATATAAGTATTGTTTCAGCATTTTCGTTAGGCCAAATTTCAAAATGACAGACATTTTATTCAGTGTTAAGATAGATGTCTTGGGTCTGGATGGTGTTACCTTCACAAATGAATCCTTGTTGTTCTCGCACAATGCATGAATTGACATCAATTGTTTGTTGTTTATTTTAATTTTTTTTGGTCCCATACTCTATGTTCTAGAGGATAGAGTGTAGTTCCGTTGTGATTTAATCCTAAAGCAATGGTTTGGGTATATTGTGAATACTGAAGCATTGTATATGGTTAGCACAAAGCTGTGACTGTGCTAGTGGTGGAATCATAGGTAAAATTTACTAAATACCACCAGAATTGGAATTTCTTTTTGAAATCAATTGCATTGTCCCAAATTATATTTCTAATTTTGATGAGCGAGGTGCTTTCTTCACCTTCCCTTATAATTGAAACAGTAATTGATTGCATCCATAGTTGAGCTTGGATACAGCTGAGAGCCAAGAAAACATTATTTTGGACTGCACCAAGTGCATCTACCATCAGTTCATGATCTTTTTCATTTACCTTTTCCCACTTTGGTAATATATCTGTTAAAAGCCATTGGTTAGTTTCCAAAGCCAATAGGGAAGATCGTAAAGGATGCTCCAATTTATTCAAGTCACTGGTTGTGGTGACTAGTTTGTTCATCAATACTTCAGAATCCATGCTATTTCGGATTCCCAATCCTGTTCCCAGGATACCAGTTAGGTCTCTTTTTGTTCGCTTTGGGGTCCGTTTCAGTAACCAGGTTGTCCATCCTTCATAAGAGGTTTTTAGAAATGGTCAGCAGGCTGGCTTGACTCCTGAAACATTATTTTGCATCAATAATTCAACTTGTTTGAGAGACCATGATGGGTTAAACAGCATTTGTTGCTGACCTGTGTTTCTGAGCACATATGGTTCAATTTCAGAAATTTTTGAGTTGGTTGTAATGAGCAGTTTGGTACCATTTATTTTGAAATCTCCCCAGTATTTTGTGTGGTTTTTGTTGTACGTGACCCTATAAGGATCTTGTACAGAGGTCAAATTTAACCAGAAATCTTGGTTTTGGTCCTCACATAATATGATAGGACCTTGGGATCCAGTCCCATAACTATTTACAGGTTCAGCGAGAGATTCACTAATTAATTTACATTGCACAGTAATGTTATCACCATGTACTACAGTGAAAAAGGGTATAATTCCATCTTTATTATTCAAGGTGATCAGGATATCTGCGCCATGATATGTGACTATTGCAACAAGTATCATTAAGGGTTTGGCCACAGCATTTATTTTAAATTTAAATGTTAGGCCCAGCGGGGAAGATTGCTTTTGCTGCCAATGACATGTCACATAAACAGATTTAATCAAGATAAAATTATGCCAACAGTTCCCTTGTTCACTGATAGAAGATTTGGTGACTTCAATGTTTACTGTACTGGTGTTTAAGGTGTCGCTGCTGCTATGCCATTTGCAGCAACACATTGTGGTGGAGTCATGTTTAGCACAATTCCATTCTTTGGTGGAACAGGATTTAATCGCGATGTTTGAATTGAATTTTGACCATTCTATCTTTAATAGATTGCCAGAGATAGTAATTTGGAAACCTTTTTCATGCATTGCTTTCCTGCATCCTACTTGGGTATTTTCCTCAATTGTTCCTGTTAGGACATAAATCCATTAATTTCTGTCTCATTTCCACTCATGTGGGTGGTATATTTCAGTGTTACGCATCACTACAGTGGCTAAATTTGGAGGGTTGCTGCTGGGATGTCATCCCATACTGTTTGTATATTGAACGAAAGCTTGAGACCATGGCCATTCTGGGTCTTTTGGTTATAAATCAAGGGTAAAATGTGGAATAATACCACAAACCCAACCTGTTGATTAGCTATTTATTTTTTTTTTTAGAATTTAGGTTACCAGATTACCGTGACCAGTAAGAATAGTATTACAGTTGAAATTAATATTAATAGGAGGCGTATCCACTTGTCCACATGCAGTTTATCCAAGATTCCTGAAAGAGAGAAAAAAAAAAAAAAGAACCATGCTCGGTTGCAAATACAACCAGCAAATGTTAGTTAAAATGAGAGTATTATCCACCGTCTGCAATGTTTGGTACAGTTGCTGTTAAAAGTGTAGTTTTGGCATTCAATTGCCTATAATTGATGGTGAGCTTCCATTGCCCGTTCAGCTTTTTAACTGGCCAGACAGGAGAATTACAGGGTGTGTGAGTGCGAGTAATTATACCTCTCTCTTTTAAGTCTTTCACCACCCTGTGAATTTCTGTTTGCGTTGCAGCTGGCAAAGGGTATTGTTTTGTATTTGTGATCTGGAATGGGAGCAAAGGAATAGTCACTTCTAACAAGTTCAGGTTTGCAAAATCAGAGTCAACCCACAGCCGATCTTCATTGCTCTGCCCTGCAAAACTCCTTAAGGAACCATCAGGCAATTTCCATGACGGTCCATACAGAAAATCAAAGCCTAATGTGTCAGTACAGGCAGCACCGACCGGCACTCCAGCACGGGTTATTTTTTTCTCTCCTGAAAGCCACAGAGCTGGTTTTGCTGTCGGACATTCTTTTACAGCTCCTTCAATTTCAACAACTTTCACTTTGTGGCGACTGGGTTTTATGCTTAGATCCTCAGCAGTTTCTTCACCTATTACAGACGTTTTTAAACTATCAGGGAGACCATGAATTAGAGGTGTTAGTTGTGCTCGATCAATGAGAGCTAACATCGAGGATTTTCTTGTCGGGTCTCTCTCACACATTGCTTGTGTGCATGCCACCTTTTGTACTGAGGAAGCCAAATCAGAGAACCCCATAGTGGTAATTCTCAGCAGATCGCCTCTCTCCTGAGGATCTATACCACCTGCCCAGTATGCCACTCGTGCAGTCAAGGAACAATAATGTTTTCCAGGTATAGTAGTTAAAAACACACCAGGACCCCATTATCCTTCTGCTTCCTCCTCACTTAGTAAAATCTGATCTCCCCCTGTGAGAGAGATTCGCCACACATATTCTGTTTCTGACTCCTCTGGGCGTCTGGAGTATTTTTCTTTTAATTTTGCCAATTCAGTGGGAGACCAGGGGACTGTACGCACAGTGGTGTGAATTTCTTCATTGTTATTGACAGCAGTTTCGATCTTAACTAAAGGTCTTAAAGGAAGTGGCTGAGAGTTGGGATCGGGGATCCCCATGATTTCACTGTCATCACTATCACTCCAAATGTCCCTGTCCCAAGTCTTGGTGTCCGTGTAGTGAACTGACTTACGGACTTGTCTGACCAAAACAGAGGATTGTTTTTCCAATAACTTCTTCTCTCTGTGCTGTGCTGCAGCGAGCAGAGTTTTAAGGTGGTCCATTGCAGTTTTAAGGTGATCCACTTCACTTTTAAGATGATCATTTTTAGTTACGAGTTTATCATTTTCAATCAAAAGTTTATCAACCTGGTTTTCCAGTTTTTCTTTTGTCTCTCTCTCAAAGGCTAGTGATGATTTCAATGTCTCAATTTCTGATTTTAAAGCAATATACTCTACATCAGCAATTCATTTGGAGGAGACAGGGAAATCTTTAGCTTCTTTCTGTGCACAAGACAAACAGGCTCCAAGTACTACACAAATGCCCTTCCCCTCTTTAAATTGCTGCTCAGCCTGACATTTTTCAATGTGTTCTACCACTTTCTCTTCATCCTTCCAATACTTTTGAGCCCACTCCTTCCCAGCTTGGGAAGGGGCACATTTTTGTTTTCGCAGCAGTTTATCCATGGCTATCCTGCTGACTATGCCAATTTTACTGTCACATTATGACACAAGGTCAGGTCAACAGAGCTTAGGGAGCAATTTGACCAGTCTACCGGCTTCCCAAGAAAGACGAGACCCTTGTACCCGACTCGCCTGCCCCCCCTGGGCAGCCTGCTAAGTTGGAGGGTGTTCGCCTAACCTATTCAGGGACCCAACGGGCAGCACAATGGGCCAAATCCCTTATATTCTCTATATCAATTATGGAGTTTCCAGAAACTTATATTTATATAAATTTTATTACATATGCTTGTGACAGAATACAGATTCGAAGATAGCTGGTGATAGGGACTGACTGCGAAAACAACTTTGATTTAGAACAACACAAAACCAGAACTGATCAGTGATAATACTAACTAGCTAGCAAGATGTTAGTAAGTAAATGTGCATAACGCAGAGCTCTTACCCAATAGGTGTCCCTGGGGGGGGAGAAGAGAGGTCCAGCCTGTTGACTGATCCCAGACGTTCCGATGGAGGTCTTCCCCCAACACCCCCTTTCCCTTAAGCCATTTTTATACTTTTTAGATGAGGCTTGAGTGACTCTAGTCGAGCGTATCTTTGTCAGGATTGGTCCAAATTTTTCTCGCTTTGATTTAAAGGTATAGACAAGAAGAAATTCAGGACGCATGCTCAGTGAGGGGTGGTCGCTACCTGGAGGCGGGTAGTTTTTGGGATGGAGGTGTGTTTTGATATTATAATGATATCATAATGAGCAAAGTTCACCCAAAAGGCCAGCCATTTGGCAACTTGTTAAATACTGACATGCCCAAATGGCCTAGGTGAATGCTTGGCTAGGTTCACCATTGCTGAGGCGAGGGTCGCGATCCATCTTCCTTGACAGTTGTGCGGTTCCCTTTGCCAGCCATTCTTCTATCCCTGAGAACAGGGACAAGCCGTGATACCTTCGTACCACTCTGCTCCCCATTTCAAGGACATTGCATGTTCTGTTCGGCTAGGGCAGGCCTTGTTCATGCCAACCGCATTGTGTTCCTGGGAGCAGCAGCCGCGCCTTGCCTCAGAGCTACCTTTAATATTGCAGCTTTTGAGCTGAACTTTGCGAAGCAGTATTTTTCCATTTCGCCAATTTGAGTTATTTTCCCACACCCCAAGATCTGCATTGGAAAATAGTTTGAGTTGTTATAGACTGCAGAGACTGGCTACCTAAACAACTTACCACACAATTGGAAGCATATGTTGTGTGGCCAAAATAAGTGTCCCTCATGACTAGGCATGCACCACCACATAGTTGAAATGCATGCCTTCTAGTCATTTGGTAGAGGAATGGTTGGGATATTTTCACGGGCAAGACAGTGTTGACAGAGAATTTCACTTAAAAAATACATCTTCATCATGGGCTGCAGGGGAATCTTTGCTCTGGCACATGAAGCACCTTCTCCTCCTTCTTCCTTGACCTTGGTGTCTGCAGAGTTGTTTCCCTCACGTATTCTCAGTCCTCTCTCCTGGCTGCTGTTGCGCAGCAGTTTTTTTACCCTTTCTTAAATATGTTATCACAGAGGCCCTACCACTATCACTGATCGACTCAGCTTTAGCCGTCAGTGGGTCCATCTTGGAGCCAGATGAAACTGGCTCTGTCTGACATGGGGGCAGCTGTATGCAAATTATGTTGGTAGTTCATGGCTGCACACACATTAAAATAATCACTCTATTTTAAACATTCCTATGCAGAAGGCAGATATTTAACTGAAGTTTTTTGTGGTGTAACTGGTAGCAATTGGCTTCTTGTATACTCCTGAAGATGAAGCTAGACCAATTTGGACTAGATTTAAAGCTCAATATGAGGAACAATTTATCAAAGACTGTGTTGGCTTCTTCACAAGTAGAAAATTTTACATCAGGATTGGATGGTTTACTGAAGAGGTGTTTTAGTTTGAACAGGAATTAACAAGAACCACATTGCATTGTTCAGCTCACAGTAGAGCATCCTGTGACATGTTCAATGTGGTGTTAGCTATTGTACTATGTTAACTCCATAATAGATTCTGGTTTGAGGATTCTTTTGTTTGTTTTTGTGCTCCTTTCCAGGGCTGCCATCATGAGTATAATATCAAAATGGTAGTGGTGATACCTGAAAAGGAAATTAAACTTTCCAAGACTCGTTTTGGAGTTTTAGAAAGCAGGCATTCTTTATTGCAGCACTGGGTACACGGGGGATATCTCCTCCTAGCATGCACACCCGGCTTCTGAACAGAAAATTAGTTATACACTACAATCATGCATATTCATAGCATATTTACATATTCTTAAACAATTGGTTAATTTTCTCTCGCTTTACATGTAAATTACTTCACATGCTCAGTTCTCTTCCTCCGCCCCTTTCTTTTGGGTCTGGGGTGTATTTAGGGTAGGTGGTCCATGAGTCGGTGGTCGCTATCTCCCCCTGCCGGAATTACCTTTTCCCCCAAGCCACTGCATGTTCAGAATTCAGAAAAACATGAGAACAAAGTTTATACATTTTCTGGGATGTTCCCTTCAAGGGCAGACAGTTCTTGATAAAGAGTCTCCTTTTTAATCACTCCTGACAGCTTCAAGGATGGTCATCTTGTTAGTTTCTTTAGGTATGCGTAAATTGCCTACTAAATCCTTCATGAAACTCTTACACAAAAACTTTAATCCCTTTATTGTTGGGTAACAGTGGGAAATTAAGGTAAAGATTTTGGTCATCTGTCTCAGCCATAATTTTTTTTTTTAAATTGTTCTCACTGTGATCTAAGTCAAACTTCATCCATTGTTAGCATTATAGCTTATTCTGCTTTATTTTATAGAAACATGGATTTTCCAGGACACTTCGAGCAAGTCTTTCAGCAGCTAAACTACCAGAGGCTTCATGGTCAACTTTGTGACTGTGTCATTGTGGTGGGAAACAAACATTTCAAAGCCCATCGCTCTGTTCTGGCAGCATGTAGCACACACTTCCGAGCTCTCTTTACTGTAGCAGAGAGTGATCAAACTATGAATATGATTCAGCTGGACAGTGAAGTGGTGACAGCAGAAGCTTTTACTGCCCTTATTGATATGATGTACACTTCTACACTAATGCTTGGAGAGAGCAATGTAATGGATGTCTTGCTGGCTGCTTCTCACCTACATTTGAACTCTGTTGTTAAAGCATGTAAACACTACCTTACTACCAGGACGCTACCAATGTCTCCACCTAGTGATAGAGTTCAGGAGCAAAATGTATGCATCCAAAGATCTTTCATGCTTCAGCAGCTTGGGCTGAGCATTGTGAGCTCTGTGTTAAATTCCACTCAGAGCACAGAGGAGCAACTAAATACCATGAGCTCATCGATGAGAAGTAACATAGAACAACATACTACCTTTCCTATCCGGTGTCTTCACAAGCGTAAACAGTCTTCTGATGATCAAACCAGACAGCGAATCAGACCTACCGTAGATGAGTCCATTTCAGATGTCACTCTAGAGAGCAGGCAGTCAGTAGGTCATTCACGAGAAGATTTTTTTTCACCAGATTCACTGAAGAATGTGGACAATTCTAATCCTGATGCTGTTATTGATAAACAAGAGGATAATACTATTATGTTTAATCAGTCTTTTGGTGCTCAAGAAGATGCTCAAGTGCCTAGCCAGTCAGACAACAGTGGAGGAAACATTTCACAGATATCCATCTCATCTCAGGCAATACAAGTGGAAAACAGTTTTGATCAGGAAGCTACTTCTGAAAAAAACAACTTCCCATGCAAAAATCCAGAGGTCAGTCGAAATGAAAAAGAACACATGGGGATGGTGGTTAAATCTGAGCCTTTGAGTTCCCCAGAGCCTCAAGATGAAGTGAGCAATGTCACTTCTCAAGCAGAAGGCAGTGAGTCTGTTGAAGTGGAAGGAGGAGTGGTGAGCACAGAGAAAATAGAATTGAGTCCTGAAAGCAGTGACCGTAGCTTTTCTGACCCACAGTCTAGTACTGATAGGGTGGGAGACATCCATATTATGGAAGTGTCAAATAACCTGGAACACAAATCCACTTTCAGTATCACAAATTTTCTGAATAAAAGCAGAGGTGGTAACTTTGGTGCAAGTCAAAATAGCAATGATAACATTCCAAATACAACAAAGGACTGCAGAATGGATGGTGATGCCTCTTACCTATTGAGCCCAGAGTCTGGGCCTACTAGTAGTCATTCCTCTGTTACAGTTTATCATGTAGAGAATCCATTCAGTGAGTCTGCAGACTCTCATTTTGTTAGACCAATGCAGGATGCAACGGCTCTTCCATGTGTACAGACTTCTGGGTACAGGGCTGCAGAACAATTTGGTATGGATTTTCCAAGGTCAGGCTTGGGGCTGCACTCTTCATCTAGGACAGTGATGGGATCTGTAAGAGGCGGAGCTAGTAGCTTTCCTGGCTATCGTCGTATAGCCCCCAAAATGCCTGTTGTGACCTCTGTCAGGAGCTCCCAGCTACAAGATAACATTTCCAGTTCCCAGCTGTTAATCAATGGGACTGCTTTTGAAAATGGACATCCTTCACAACCTGGTCCACCACAGTTGACAAGGGCATCTGCAGATGTTCTTTCAAAATGTAAGAAGGCCTTATCTGAACATAATGTCTTGGTTGTTGAAGGTGCTCGTAAATATGCCTGTAAGATCTGCTGCAAGACTTTTTTAACCCTAACAGACTGTAAGAAGCATATTCGCGTGCATACAGGAGAAAAGCCTTATGCCTGTTTAAAGTGTGGCAAACGGTTCAGCCAGTCCAGCCATCTATATAAACATTCCAAAACAACCTGTCTGAGGTGGCAGAGCAGCAATCTACCTAGCACTTTGCTTTAATCTCCCTCACTCCCTATTCCCATGGGAATGCTAATATAAACTTTTAAAACTGGAGTACTTCAGGAACACTAATGTTCTTTTGTTCAAGGCTGAAGGTTAAGCTGCCCTTGTAGATTAGTGAATACTTGCATGTGATTGTGCTGCATTCACAAAAGTCTTGGTTCTGTAAATTGGTGATAATGCTGTATTTGCCTCACAGGGGTGTTGTGAGACTTAGACAACTGTTACTGAACTGCTTTGAGATCTTCAGAAGGAGGCACTGTAGACAGGTTAAGAGTTATTGTTAAATACATGCAGATCTTGGGCTCACAGGGATGTAATCCCTAAAATCAATTAGTTCCATTGTAGGGCAAACTGGTGGGAGTCGAGTGAGAATGTAGTTAACTCTTAATTATGTTGGAGTAGCATGTTTCAAGAATGAAAAACTGAAGGGCAAATAATTTTTTTTTGAGTGGGGGAACTTTGTAAAATACTGAAAACATTTAAATAAATGACCCATAACATAAGTTGGTAAATTGTGTATGAACAGTAATGCAAAGAGATCTTTACAGTAACTAATACAGATTGCATATTCTTAAAAGAAAACCAACCTTGTATGCACCTGTCTGGCACAAAATGCTTTTTAAAGCATAAAATGCTGAAAGTAGTTTTAGGGTTCTGAATGCATTTTTTGGTCATTTTGCAGTAAAGGACAGTATGTAATGAAGGTACTTAAAATAAGTCCATGACAAGTAACTTCTGGACTGTTAGATGTGTGTATAAATACTTTGAATACAGCAAGATCTGGTTGTTTCACCATTTTTTCTGTAAAAACTTGTATTGAGTAATAAGTGAAATACTGTTTCTTGTTTGTGCTATTCTTAGCAATATTTTAATGAACTTGTATTTGATATGTTTAAATTTCATAGACATGGAAGCCTGAAACGAGCTTGTCTATATCTGCTTTGATTTTTTAAAATGAGAGATGATTTGTGGTGGCTCTTTTTACTGGGTAAGGTAGTTTCTTACTCCAGATGCAGATAGTCAATCTGATTCACGTTATTGTGTAAGCATACTATCATTTCCTCATTTTGTCTTCAGGCTTTAATTTCTTCCTCCATATACTTACTGTCCTTCCTAACTATAGATTGTTCCTCAGATCAATGTCAGGAATGAGCCTCACTTGCCATATTTATGGATGTCTCTCTATAAAATTTAGCTATCAACATCAATCCTTCAGTTTAGAGTAGTATCATAAATGTACTTTTTGAAGTAAGTAAAAATCTAGCATTAATTTCATTAAAAATATAGCATTATACACTTTGTAAAGCAGAATTTTTGTGATCTTTATTCTTCAGGTGAATCACATAGACTGTGGTTAAATTTCCTCTTCTTAGAAACCACTAACTAATAATGTTTGCAGGGGTTTTTGTTTTGTTTTGTTTTGTTTTTTGTTACATATGCCCATGAACTAACTACTGCCTTTCAATATAGTAGGTTTCTAAATAAATTTTGGAGTACTTACACTGATAAATTTCACTCTGCTATGTCAGAGCTGGGTCAGTGCTTCAGCATGTCAATTCTACCTAAAACAGACAGATATTTAACATTTTCTATATCTAAGTCACTCAGCAGTTGCTACTTTTAATATAAAAATGTACTTGCGAACTTCCTCTCTTTGTTTTGTGTAGCAAATATATCCTCTGTGATGTTATTGACCAATTTTGAGGAACTTGTGCTATCTGATAGGCAGGTTAGCCTTCTGAATGATCTTGGATTTATATTTAGGTAAACTGAAAAGAAAATCCTAATTTGCAGTGCTGTAACTAATTTTAACTGGATGAACAATCCAAAGTATTGAAGCACCAAAACAAAATGTGCATTGTCAGACCAAAAGAAATATGGAACTCTCTACATATGTCTTTATATGAAACAGTAATTCATGCTGTGCGATTACAGCTTCATCTCCTCTAACCACACTTCTCCATGTTGAAAAAAATGCCTAATGTCTGTCAATACTTTATTTGCAGCTTGAGCATCCAAGGTAAATAAGAATGTGGAACTATGGTGAATGGCATGATTAAATCTCTTACTATGTTAAAATCTCACTATAGGCTTTATTTAATGGTCACATTTCTAGATCTTTATTTTTAAAGCACTAAAGAAATTTGTCATACTTACAGAAAGCAGTAGGAAAGAGCACATTTTGTTTGATAATCATATTGATATCAGGGTCTAATGACATTGAGCCTCACTCAGTCTTGTTTTCCCAAAAGCGAGGTTCATTCACCCAGTGTGCAATAAGCCAATCCACACACTGAGCCGAGATATTGCTTTATTACAAAGTTGCACAAGTTTGGGTGCCTGTCCCAAGACAGCACACCCCTTCCAAAATTCAGTGTACGTTTATACAGTATGTATCAGCATATTTACATATTCATTGTTATTCTTTTAGACATTTGGTTAATTTTCTCTACCCTAGCATGTAAATTAGTTCACATGCCCAGTTCTCTGCTTCTGCTTCTTTCTTTTGAGTGTGAGGTATGTTTAGGGTAGGTGGTCTGTGAGTCGGTGGTCGTGATCTCCCCCTGCAGGAATTACCTTTACCCCAGTTACTGCTGTTTCTCACTTACTTTATATTTGTGGTATTCTTCCAATCTTGTTAACCTTTCACAGAATCACAGAATGTTAGGGATTGGAAGGGACCTCAAAGGATCATCTAGTCCAATCCCCCTGCCTTAGCAGGACCACCTAGATCAGATCACACAAGAACATGTCCAGGCGTGTTTTGAACATCTCCAGAGAAGGAGACTCCACAACCTCTCTGGGAAGCCTGTTCCAGTGTTCTGTTACCCTTACTGGGAAGAAGTTCTTCCTCATGTTTAAGCGGAACCTCCTATGTTCCAGCTTATAGCCATTTCCCCTTGTCCTATCATTGGATGCCACTGAGAAGAGCCTGGCTCCATCCTCATGACAGTCACCCTTTACATATTTAGAAACATTAATGAGGTCCCCCCTCAGTCTCCTCTTCTCCAAGCTAAAGAGACTCAGCTCCCTCAACCTTTCCTCATAAGGGAGATGCTCCACTCCCTTAATCATCTTTGTGGCCCTACGCTGGACTCTCTCAAGCAGTTCCCTGTCCTTCTTGAACTGAGGGGCCCAGAACTGGACACAATATTCCAGATGCAGCCTCACCAGGGCAGAGTAGAGGAGGAGGAGAACCTCTCTCGACCTACTAACCACACCCCTTCTAATACACCCCAGGATGCCATTGGCCTTCTTGGCCACAAGGGCACATTGCTGGCTCATGGTCATCCTGCTGTCCACCAGGACCCCCAGGTCCCTTTCCCCTGTGCTGTTCCCCAACAGTTCCGTCCCCAACTTGTACTGGTACATGGGGTTGTTCTTACCCAGATGCAAGACTCTACACTTGCCCTTGTTGTATTTCATTAAATTTCTCCCCGCCCAACTCTCCAGCCTGTCCAGGTCTCTCTGAATGGCAGCACAGCCTTCAGGTGTGTCAGCCACTCCGCCTAGTTTAGTGTCATCAGCAAACTTTCTGACTGTGCACTCTATTCCCTCATCCAAGTCATCGATGAATATGTTGAACAATACAGGTCCCAGTACCGACCCTTGAGGGACTCCACTGGATACAGGCCTCCAACTGGACTCTGTCCCATTGACCACTACTCTCTGGCTTCTATCCTTCAGCCAGTTCACAATCCACCTCACTACCCGATCATCCAGACCACACTTCCTCAGTTTAGCTGTGAGGATGCCGTGGGAGACTGTGTCAAATGCTTTACTGAAGTCAAGATAGACCACATCCACTGCTCTACCATCATCCACCCACTGGGTGATGTCCTCATAAAAGGCTATCGGGTTTGTCAAGCACGACTTCTCCTTAGTGAAGTCATGTTGACTGCCCCTAATGACCCTCTTATCCTTGATATGCCTAGAGACAGCACCAAGGATAAGTTGTTCCATTATCTTTCCCGGGATGGAGGTGAGGCTGACCGGTCTATAGTTACCTGGGTCTTCCTTCTTGCCCTTTTTGAAGACTGGAGTGACATTTGCTTTCCTCCAGTCCTCAGGCACCTCTCCCATTCCCCACGATTTGGCATAGATGATGGCGAGTGGCCTGGCAATGACATCCGCCAGCTCCCTCAGCACCTGCGGGTACATCCCATCAGGACCCATGGACTTATGGATGGCCAGGTTGCTTAACTGGTCCCTAACCAAGTCCTCATCAACCAGGGTAGACTCCTCTATCCTGACTTCCTCAGGAGCCTCAGGGTTCTGAGGCTCATCAGGATAGCCTCCAGCAGTATAGACTGAGGCAAAGAAGGCATTCAGTAACTCTGCCTTCTTATTATCCTCTGTCACCAGGGTACCTTCCTCATTCACCAGGGGGCCTACATTGCCTCTAGTGTTAGTTTTATCTGCAATGTATTTGAAGAAGCCCTTTCTGTTGCCCTTGACCTTTCTTGCAAGGTTTAATTCCAAGGAGGCCTTAGCTTTCCTAGTTGCCTCCCTACATCCTCTGACAGCAGACCTATATTCCTCCCAAGTGGCATGCCCCTCCTTCCATGATCTGTACACTTTCTTTTTCCACTTGAGTTTACCCAACAGTTCCCCATTTAACCATGCAGGTCTCTTGGTACCCTTTCTTGACTTCCTACCTGTTGGGATGCACTGGTCTTGAGCTCGGAAGAAGAGGTCCTTGAAGGCTAACCAACTATCTTGGGCCCCTTTACCTTCCAGTACTCTGTCCCATGGGATTTCTCCTAGCAACTGTTTGAAAAGATCAAAGTTGGCCCTACTGAAGTCCAGGCCAGGGTTCTAGTTCTGCTAGGTATTCTCTTCCTGCTACATGAGATCCTGAACTCCACCATTTCATGGTCACTACAACCAAGGCTACCCTCAACCTTCAGTGCTTCAATCAGACCCTCCTTATTAGTGAGTATAAGATCCAGCAGCGCTCCTCTCCTAGTAGGCTCATCCACCATTTGCATCAGGAAGTTCTCATCAATGCGCTGAAGGAACCTCCTGGACTGTGGATGGCTGGCTGAGTAGGCCTTCCAGTAGATATCAGGATAATTAAAGTCCCCCATGACAACCAGGGCCTGCATTTGCAAGACCGCTATCAGCTGCCTGTAGAAGGCCTCATCAACCTCCTCATCATGATCCAGTGGTCTGTAATAGACACCAATAACAGTATCGCACATGCCAGGTTGTCCTTTATTTCGCACCCACAAGCTCTCAACTTGCTCCTGATCCGCCCCTGGACAGAACTCAATGCACCCTAGTTGCTCCCTCACGTAAAGAGCAACTCCACCACCTCACCTTGCTGGCCTGTCTTTCCTGAAGAGGACATAGCCATCCATGACCACACTCCAGTCATGCGAGCTGTCCCACCAAGTCTCAGTAATTGCCACAAGATCATAACCCCCTGATGGAACACAGATTTCTAACTCCTCCTGTTTGTTCCCCATTCTACGTGCATTGGTGCACAGGCATTTCTGAGAGCCAGCTGAACACGCTGATTTCACCCTAGGGTGAACCTTTCTCATAACAAGATGTTTTCCCTATCAGTCTTTGAAGTCCTTGCTTTGGCTCCTCCTTGTCATGGTTTGAAGTGGGGGGGAAGTCCGGGTGGCAGAAGCTGCCCATCAGACCAGACTCCCATCCCCTTCGGGGCTTGAGCCAATCGCCTCTGCGAATTGCCCTATTTACGTCGGACAAAGGAACCGGAAAGGTGTGCCTTTGCCCAGGAGCAAGGAGACAGGAGGGGAGCACGGCCCCCGCTCCCGGCGCCCGGCCGGGCCGGTGGCCCAGGACGGGCCGGTGCCCGCCCTGTTGAGGATGGCGGCGGCGGAGCCGCTTGGGGAACTCGGGGAGAGCCCCACTCCCAGGGTGCCCACCGGGCTGAGTTCACCCAGAAAGGACTGAGATCTAAGACAAACGGCCACACAGATAAAAGGTCAGTGAAGATGGAACGGAACAACGTGTGCCGCGGCTGAGTCCCCCTTGCCAGCAGCCCCTTTGCAACCAGTCCTCGGTGGAGCAAGCAGAGACCCACTCGCAGCCCGTGGAGGATCCACGTCAAGAAGAGATGACAGAGCCTGAGCACGGTACGCATCTAGAGTCCGTGGGATGACCCCCGCTGATGGGGAGGTGCTTTGTTAAAGAAGATGCCTGAGCCTGAGACTATTGTGAATCATGGGCACAGGGCGAGGTGCATTTTACACATTTTACGCATTTTACGCATTTTACGCACTTATGCATTTAAAGTCTCTATGGAGACGCATTTAAGGTCGACATGACGACCCACGCCGGAGCGCATTTAAAGTTTGGTGATGACCCACGCCAGAGCGAGTGGCTACAGCTCCTTAAAAGCCCAGGACTGGTAAAGCCCGCACTTGGGGCAAATCCGATGGGGTAAGGATTTGCCCCCCAGCAGGTAGGATTCACGCTTTCGCCGTGAGTAGGGGATCCACTGGATCAAGGGACAATGGTGTAAGGACTCCTTTTCCTTTAAGAGAAGCGGCAGTAACAACTTGGAATGAACTGACCTGCACTCCCCCATTCCCTGCCCCCCCTGCGCCGCTGGGGGGAGGAGGTAGAGCCGGAAAGAAGAAGCAAAGGAGGGGGGAGTAGTGTTGTTTTTAAGACCTGGCCTTGTTTTCTTGTTATTCTCTCAAGTAACCGTTTTTGTGTGCTTTTCTCTTTTGTAGGTAGCTGTTAGTAAATAGTTTTGCTTTAAGAAAACAGCCTCTTTTGCCCAGGACCGTGGTTGGTGGGTGCTCCTCTGTTCCTGTCTCGACCCTCAGCTCTTTTATTATATTTTTCTCCTCTCCATTTTACTGGAGTGGGAGAGCTGCGTGGGGTTTAGTTGCCGGATCGGCCTAACCCACGACAGATATCCTCATTTTACTTCTCCTGGAGGAGGCGTTTTCTGTATTTTTGGATTATTTCTGCAACAAATTTGACACTGGCTAACAAGTCCTTCTGCATACTGATGCATTCTAGGGCCAACTACATTCTCTCATAATTTGAGGAGTAACAGTACATTGTCCATTTGGCATCACTCACCATCCATCTTTGGTCTTAGTACATTGTAAAAGTTCAGCTAATTTGTTCTCCTTTTCTGTGTATCTGGGAGCTTTTACTTCAGTCTTGGTTTCCTGCATTAGAGCTCCTATTAATTGGTTAAAGGGAACTCTTTTTGCGGACTCATCAGCTTTCTGTTTTCCTCTGATTACATCGGTCCGTCCAATTTTATGAGCTTTACAATTTATCACAGAGACTTCTTTTGGCAAATTTACAGCTTTCAATAATTCAGCCCCAAAGCCCTCTCGACACTCTGGGGTCCACTCCAGGACTTCTCCTGGACCTTTCAGGGCTTCATACAAAGGTTTGGCCATCAACCCAAAATTGAGTATCCAGAGTCTGCACCAACTTGCCATTCCCAGGAAGCCTCTGAGTTCTCTCTTTGACTGGGGAGGAGCAGTTTGGCAAATTGCTTCTTTGTGCTCAGTTCCCAGCTTCCTTTCTCCTTGGGAAATTTCACATCCCAGATATATTACAGTCTTTTGCACTACTTGTGCCTTTTTCTGGGAGTCTCGACATCCAGCCAATCCCAGAAAATTCAGCAAGCTAATAGGCTAATAGTTGTATTCAGTATCGGTTCCCAGAATTATATCATCCACATATTGCAGAAGAGTAAAAGATGGATTCTTACCTTGCCAGGGTTCTAGTTCTTTCGCTAATGCATTATCGAACAAGGAAGGACTATTCTTGAATCCTTGGGGCAAGACTGTCCAGCAAAGTTGTACCTTCCATCCAGTCGTTGGACTCTCCCATTCAAAGGCAAATAGTTTCTGGCTTTTGACTTCCAGTGGAGTGCAAAAGAAAGCATCCTTTAAATCTAATACAGCAAAATAAAAATTACTTTTAGGAATTGTAGTTAGCAAGGTATATGGATTTGGTATGTTGGCTTTCTTACAGGCAAAATTGAAGTATTATACTCAGACTGATATTCTCTCGAAAGTCCGTATTTCAGAAAGTTTTCTTTTAATGTTTCTTATCCCAATCTTGCTTCTAAATTCGTGGGATACTGTCTTTTTCTTACTAGTTTTATATTGGATTTTAAATCGACTTTTACCGATGATGCTGCTTTCGCTCTTCCTGGTACCTTAGTAGCCCAAACTGTAGGAATAACAACATTCAGAAGTTCTTCAGGTACCTCAGGATTCTGAACTTCTTTTTCCTGTAACAGACACACCTAGGCTTCCCAAGCATTATCTTGTGGGATAATTTTTAGAAAAAGATAATTATGCTCCCAATTTAACAGATCTCTTCCCATAAGAAGCACCGGAAATTCAGGCATATATAGAAATTCATGTGTCAAAACCTTACTCCCAATTTTACATGTCATTGGTTGTAAAAATGATCTTTCTTTTCACTTTCCCATGACCCTAAAAATCGGTATAGAAAATTTACTTAAAGGTCCCTTACAGGTAGTTGCTACTGAATAAGTTGCCCTCATATCAACTAGAAAATCTACAATTTTGTTCCTCAGCTATACTGGAACCAGAGGATCTGTTGGGGAAATTGTTTAATTCACCCCTGATCTCCCTCATTCAGAATCATAATTTCCATCATCAATAAATCTTCCTCAGGTACTTGACTCCCCTTTGTAGGTGATCTTATTCCCTGATTCCTCAATTTCGGACAATCCTTTTTCCAATGTCCTTCTTCCCTACAGTATACACACTGATTCTGTCTAATCGGGACATTGCAGCTAACAGGCTCACCTGCAATTTTCTATCCTTATGTTTTCTCTCTGTTTCTCCTTCTTCTCTACTTCAACCTGCCAGTGGACTAACAGCATCCTGTACAACACTTTGCTCTCCTCTCACACCATTATCACTAATACCACTACTTTCACTCTCCAAATCCTGTTCTATTTCTCTGGGTTTAGATAAATCGGTGGACAAGGGTCGACCAACGGATGTCATCTACCTGGACTTGTGCAAAGCTTTTGACACTGTCCCGCACGACATTCTTCTCTCTAAACTAGAGAGGCATGGGTTTGATGGATGGACCACTCGGTGGATAAGGAATTGGCTCAATGGCCGTACTCAGAGAGTAGTGGTCAACGGCTCGATGTCCATGTGGAGACCGGTCACGAGTGGCATCCCTCAGGGGTCCGTGTTGGGCCCGGCCCTCTTCAACATCTTTGTCGGTGACGTGGACAGTGGCATGGAGTGCACCCTCAGCAAGTTCGCCGATGACACCAAGTTGTGTGGTGCCGTCGACACGCTGGAAGGGAGGGATGCCATCCAGAGGGACCTCGACAGGCTGGAGAGGTGGGCCCGTACCAACCTCATGAAGTTTAACCAGGCCAAGTGCAAGGTCCTACATCTGGGTCATGGCAATCCCAGGCACAATTACAGACTGGGCGGAGAATGGATCGTGAGCAGCCCTGAGGAGAAGGACTTGGGAGTACTGGTGGACGAGAAGCTCAATATGAGCCGGCAATGTGCTCTTGCGGCCCAGAAGGCCAACCGCATCCTGGGCTGCATCAAGAGGAGCGTGGCCAGCAGGTCAAGGGAGGTGATTCTCCCCCTCTACTCTGCCCTCGTGAGACCTCACTTGGAGTATTGCGTCCAGTTCTGGAGCCCCCAACATAAGAAGGACATGGACCAGTTGGAGAGGGTCCAGAGGAGGGCCACGAAGATGATAAGAGGGCTGGAGCACCTTTCCTATGAGGACAGGCTGAAAGAGTTGGGGCTGTTCAGCCTGGAGAAGAGGAGGCTCCGGGGTGACCTTATAGCGGTCTTCCAGTACCTCAAGGGGGCCTACAAGAAAGATGGGGAGAGGCTGTTCAGGAGGGCCAGTTGTGATAGGACAAGGGGTAATGGTTTTAAAATAGAGGGAGGTAGATTCAGGTTGGATATTAGGAAAAAATTTTTTACCATGAGAGTTGTAGAACACTGGAACAGGTTGCCCAGAGAGGTGGTGGATGCTCCATCCCTGGAGACGTTCAAGGCCCGGTTGGATGAGGCCCTGAGCAACCTGATCTAGTTGGAGATATCCCTGTTCCTTGCAGGGGGGTTGGACTAGATGACCTTTGAAGGTCCCTTCCAGCCCTAACGATTCTATGATTCTATGATTCTATGATCTACTTAGCGATATGGTTTAATAGGGATTAGAGATGGTTGGACTCGATGATCTCTAAGGTCTTTTCCAACCTAGAAATCTATGAAATCTATGAAATCTATGAAATAAATATCCTCCTCTTCCTCATTCTTCTTAACATACCCTTTATCAATATCACACACAGAACAGCGCCTCTGTCTATTTCTTTTGCACGCTTTCAGCTAATACCATTACATTACTTGAATCATTAGTTAACAATTTACATTTCTTTCTAATCTCATGCTCATTTCACAAAGTAAAAAACAAATCCACATAGGGTACTTCTTCCCACTTATTCATTCTTTGACAAAACAATATTAATGGCAGAATAGTATTATAATCTAAAGATCTCAATTCAGGTCATTTTTCCCCATCATCTGATTCATACTTTGACCACTATTGTTTACAATAATGTATCATTTTTTCTTTTGTTAGGGGATCCCCTCCAAATTTACCCCAGTGTTTTAGGATGCATCCCAGAGGCGAATGAAGGGGTATTTTGGTAGAGGAGCTAGATCCCATATTATTTCCTAGGAAATTACTTAATCCAAGATTTCATACACTCTGCTCAAGTTTATAACTCTTTTGCGTCTACGTGTATGAATCTAGCCTGCTGCTGCAGTCTTCTAGTGAGACAACTTATGCAGAAGTACCAAAACGAATACCACGCTGGCCGGCAAATACAAATACTGAACACAAATGTCAATGGCTCCTTTACCAACCTCTTCTTCCACCCCTCTTGACTATATCTCAATCTTAGTGTTGCACCTTTGTGTTGCTTACTGCCTAGCAAAGGAGAGGAGCCAATGGAGTCCCCGAAAAATCTATTTGGTGTGTGCTGGAGTCCAGTCAGTTCATTGCTCCCCACTGGACGCATTAAGTCAATTCGGGCAAGACCTTTCAGCGTGGTTCCATCTGGGTCACCAGAAACTGTTTTCCCAAAAGTGGAGTTCATTCGCCCAGTGTGCAATAAGTCAATCCACACACTGAGTCAAGATATTGCTTTATTACAAAGTTGCACAAGTTTGAGTGCCTGTCCCAAGACAGAACACCCCTTCCAAAATTCAGTGTACGTTTATACAGTATGTATTATCATATTTATATATTCATTGTTATTCTTTTAGACAATTGGTTAATTTTCTCTCGCCTAGCATGTAAATTACTTCACATGCTCAGTCCTTTGCCTCCGCCTCTTTCTTTTGAGTCTGGGCTATGTTTAGGGTAGGTGGTCTGTGAGTTGGTGGTCGTGATCTCCTCCTGCCGGAATTACCTTTCCCCCAGTTACTGCTGTTTCTCGCTTACTTTATATTTGTGGTATTCTTCCAATCTTGTTAACCTTTCTCATAGCAAGATGTTTTCCCTATCAGTCTTTGAAGTCCTTGCTTTGGCTCCTCCTTTAGTGATTAACAGCTAGCAGAGTCATTAACACTTGCCAGATGTTTTGGACTTACAAGGACACGTGTCTTCCTCTTGACATATATTTTAAGGCTCCTTCGCTATCCCTCATTACCTTAAAGGAAACAAAGTCTAGTACATTTTTGCATCAATATATATTTTTTCCAGGATGTTCCTCTTTTAAGGACAGTTTGACAATTCAAGATGATCATCCTGGTTTCAAACATTATGTACATATTTGCTTTAGCTAAGTACGCACAAACAGGCTACTATGCATGTGCAAGCAGGCTGCTAACTTAAGTCTTAGCAAATTCAGGCAAATCCCTCACTTAAACTTTTAACTTTTCCATGGCCAGACAACAGTCTCACTGGATCAACAATAAGATACAGTATTTTCTATTTAATTATCTTGCTCATGTGTTGCCTTATTAGTGACATCCTGCCTATTTTTTCCATCTTCCTTGCCATTTTAGTGTTTCCCTTAAAATTAGTTTTACCTGTATTTTCTATCTGCTTTCATATGCTACATTACATCTGAAACCCTGCCATGTCTTACTGTACATTTTGACTAGGCAGAGGTTGTAAGGGACAACTTAGTTTTTTAAAAAAAAATAATTTTTTTTCTTTTGCAAGTTGCAATTTTTAATTTTCATCATTCATTGATTCTAGTGCTCCTGGAGGGGCATAATGAAAACCCAGGAACTTGTGTCTGACTGCTCTTGCTTTCTTGGTCTTTCACTGTCATAGATTCACAGAATATTTGAGTTGGAAGGGACCTCAGGAGGTCTCTAGTCCAACATCCTGCTCAAAACGGTCAGCTGTGAGGTCAGACCAGGTTGCCCAGGCTTTGTGCAGTCAGGGCTTGAAAACCTCTAAGAACAGAACTCCCACAACCTCTCTTGGCCCCTGTTCCACTGCTTGACTGTCCTCATAGTGAAAAAGTTTTTCCTCATATCCAGTCTGAACTTCTCTTGTTTCAATGTCTATTGAGTCTTGTTTCAATGCCCGTTGTTTCTCATCCTCCCACTATGCACCATTGTGAAGAGTCTGGCTCCACCTTCTTGTTGATCTCCATGTATGTATTGGAAGGCTGCTACTAGGTCCCCCAAAGTCTTTTTTTCTCCAAGCTGAACAAGCCCATTTCTCTCAGACTCTCCTTATGGGGCATTTGCTATAGCTCCCTGCACTTCTTGGTGGCTGTACCAGGTCTGGTTTGGATGGAGTTAACTTTCTTCATAGCAGCCCATATGGTGTCGTGCTTTGCATTTGTGGCTGAAACAGTATTGATAACATGCCAATGTTTGGCTATTGCTGAACAAGTGTTTGCAGGGTGGATGCTTGGCTGCTGGCCAGGGTCAACTCACCCCAGTGGCCTTCCACTGGATTTGCTCCATTTTGTTGATCTCAGAGAGGGCCTACATTTTCCCTAGATCTCTTTTTATCACCGACATATCTACAGAAGTTTTTCTTGTTGCCCTTGATGTCCCTGGCCAGATTCAATTCTATCAGGGCTTTAGCTTTCCTAACCTGATCCCTGGCTGCTCGGACAATTTCTCTATATTCCTCTCAGGCTACCTGTCCTTGCTTCCACCCTCTGTAGGCTTCTTTTGTGTGTTTGATTTTGTCCAGGAGCTCCTTGTTCATCCATGGAGGCCTCCTGGTGTTTTTGCCTGACTTCCTCTTTGTTGGGATCCTTCAAGGTAATCCTTGAATATTAACCAGCTTTTTTAGGCCCCTCTTCCCTCCAGGGCTTCATCCCATCGTACTCTACCAAGCAGATCCCTGAAGAGGCTAAAGTCTGCTCTCCTGAAATCCAGGGTAGGGAGCTTGCTGAGCGCCCTCCTTGCCTCCCTAAGAATCTTGATTTTCACCATTTCATGGTCACTGCACCCAATGCTGCCCTTGAGCTTCACATTCCCCATCAGCCCCTCTTTTTTTGTTGTTGAGAACAAGGTCCAATAGAGCGCTTTTCCGCATTGGTTCCTCTATCACTTGGAGGAGGAATTTATCATCCATGCATTCCAGGAACCTCCTGGATTGCCTATGCCCTGCTGTGTTGTCCCTCCAACAGATATCAGGGTGGTTGAAGTCCCTCATGAGGACCAGGGCTCCTGAACATGAGACTGCTCCTATCTGTCTATAGAAGGCCTCATCCACTGGGTCTTCCTGGTCAGGTGGCCTGTAGCAGACCCCCACTACTATGTCCCCTGTCCCTGCTCTCCCTTTAATCCTGACCCTTAAGCTCTCAGTCATCTCCTCATCCATCCCCAGGTGCAGCTCCATGCACTCCAGCTGGTCTTTGACATAGAGGGCAACCCCTCCTCCTCTTCTCCCCTGCCTGTCCTTCCTCAAGAGCCTGTATCCTTCCATTCTGACACTCCAGTCATAGAGGCCATCCCAACCACGTTCCTGTGATGCCAATAAGATCATAGCCCTGCAGACGCACACACACCTCTAACTCCTCTTGTTTATTCCCCATGCTGTATATGTTTGCATAAAGGCATTTAAGTTGGGCCTCTGATGAAGCTGACTTCCTGGCTGGAGTGTCTGGAATTCCTTTCTGCTGCTCTTCAGGTACTCTCAACTTGTCTTGATCAAGCTTAATATTTTCCCCCTTCCCCTTCAAATGTAGTTTAAAGCCCTTTCAGTGAGCCCTGCTCACTGATGTGCAAAGATCCTCTTCCCTCTTTGAGAAAGATGAATCCCATCTGGGGCTGGGATATAGGCCATCCCATTATCAAAAAACACAAAACTGTGATGGTGACGCCAGCCATGGAGCCATGTATTAATAGACTGGGTGCGTCTTGTTTTTTTTTTCCAGTGTTGCTGCCCACAACTGGAAGGAGAGAGGAAAAAATAACCCGTGCCTCAGATTCCCTTACCAGCTGTCTCAGGGCCCTGAAGTCTCTTTTGATCTTCCTTGGACTACGCGTTGCGGCTTCATCGCCACCCACATGGAAGAGCAATAACAGGTAATAGTCCAAGGGCCGTACCAGGCTAGGAAGTTTCCTAGCGATGTCCTTAACCCAGGCACCGGGGAGGCAGCAGACTTCCCTAAGAGGAAGGTGTTTCTGGTATATTGGACCCTCTGTTCCCCTCAGAAGGGAGTAACCTGTAACTATTACCCATCTTTTCTTCTTCGTGGAGGTGGTTGTGATACAGGTGGTAGGTCTTTCTGACCCTGGCAACCCCTCTGGTGTAGATGGACCATCATCCACATCGTCCATTGACAGGCCTTCCACATCCTGAGCCTCATACCTGTTGTACAGAGGCTCCTGGGAAGGCGAGGTGGGCATGGAGGGGATTCGCATACCACCCCAAGCACGGACTTGCCTCCATTGACTCCTTTCCTTTAAGCTACTGCCTTCAGCCTGATGGAAGAAGGATACAAAATCCCCGTGATCTTGTGTTGGGCTTTTTTTCTGGTGGCTGTTCCTGTTTCTGTCTCAGGGAAAGCAGGGCATGGTTCCACCAGTCTCTCTCTTTCTCAGACTCCCTGATGCTCCTTAACCTTCCTGCTTCCTCTCTCATCTCTGCCACCATGCTGAGCAGATCATCCACCTGGTCACACCTCACACAGCTGTTCTCATCACTGCCATCCCTCACCAGTGAAGGGCTCTGGCACTCCCTGCAGCCTGAGGCCTGGATGGCTGCATGTTTTCATGGGAGCTCTGCCTGGGTAGCCACATCTGTTCTGGCAAGTACAGAGGACATAGATTTCTGCTGGGTGGATACCACAGCTAAGCTGCTTCTGGGAGGGTGATGGCCACCAGTTGAACTCACCTCTTGAGCTGGTAGGGTGACTCCACCCTTCCTGCACACGCTTCCACACAAAGTGCCACTCCACACCCTATTTGTCTGCTCTGTTCGCAGTGCTCCTGGTTCCTAGCATTCCCTAGGCTGCTTTTTGTAGGTGTGGGAATGGCCACGATTGCTCTGGTAACACCCAGGCCTCCTCAGGGTCTCTTGCGAGAGCTTGCTGTCTCCTGGTGAGTGTGTCTTCACTCCCCTGGCATTTCCCTGCCTCACAAAACCCCCTCTGTGCCAAGATCTGCTAGTCAAGAATTGGGCTGACTCAGGCACAGCTCCCCTTGGTGACTGACCATTTACCTAAATTCACCTAAAGGTATCCCTTTTACTATGGACTGTGTCCAGTCTCTGTTATTATTAACTCTCATCTCCTCACTGCAAAAATATGATTTGTCCAACCACTACCCCGTTCGCTCAAATTCCCCAGGTGGAGTCACCTTTTGCTGTCAGTGGGTCATTGACTTGCAGGCAATTGTAGTGGCTGGTGGATTCAAGTGAGTCGACCAAGTCCCTTCTGGGATGTGAAAACTGTCGAAGGATTCTTTATTGCTAACCAAGGAAGGAGATGCTGACATCCTTAAGTATAGAATTCCAAAGGGAAATTCTTTACTGCAATGTGCATGCGATACCCCAGCCTAGTTCTGATTGACTCTAATCATAAGTAACACACAGGTTATATGGAATATACAGATGGGCTATGCGGTGGATTAATGCACGGACTCCGTAGATGTGATACCAGAGACGTTTATTGCAATTTACAAGCAGCTTTTACAGATCATCCTTCCAGCCACGATGTGTCCACATGCCCTTTGCTTAGTTATGATTGGTTTCTATCAGTAGTGCACGTGCCTGTTTTAGCTTTGCTATTGGCTATGCCTAAAAAAGCATTATTTTCTATCTGCTAAGCTAAATGTCAGCTTCTCACACTCCCTATGTCAGCTTCCCACACTCCCTTTTCCTTTTTATCAGCATTCTTCCTCTTTATCAGTGTTTCCCAACTTCATCAAGAACACAGACTTAAATCATCAAGGTCAAACCCTATGATTCCACAGGGCTATCTCCCAATTACAGTCTTAAGCTTGTCTATAGTTGGCCGATCCTTCATGTGGCTATGTGATCAGAGACAGTGGTCTATTTTTCATCCTTTTTCTGCTACATGCTCAGAACTGGTTTCCACAGGTTTGTTATTGGGAAAGGTTATCCTAACTAGCTGAGCTTTTGTGCTTCAGTGTCTTCCCCTATTGAGTTCTTGGAAAGCTCATTGAAACTAGGATAAGGTTCATCCTATTAAGTGACCTAAGTTTGTACTTTTCTTCACAGTGGGCCCATTGCTCAGTGGGACAGGGGACCTAGTGATCAAGGACATCATAAAAGTCAAGTTACTCAATGCTTTTTTTGTTTCAGTTTTTACCTGTAAGGTCTGCTCTCTGGTCTCTGAGCCAGCTAGCACAGTTTGGGAGAGTGAAACAGTAGCAAAGTACAGGAAGAAAGAGTTAGGGAGCACTTAAACCAATTGAACATATACAAGTCCATGGGACCAGATGGGATGCATCCAAGCATGCTGAAGGAGCTGGCCAATGTCGTTGGGAGGCTGCTGTCTATAATCTTTGAAAGGTTATGGCAACTGGGGGAGGTTCTTGATGGCTGGAACAGGGCAAACATCACTCCCATTTTCAAGAAGGACAAGAAGGAGGATCCAGGGAACTATAGGCTGGTCAGCCTTACCCTCTTTTCCCAGGAAGATTAATGGAGCAAAGCCTCTTAGAAGCCATTTCTAAACAGATGAAAGACAAGAAGGTGATTGGGATCAGCCAATATGGCTTTTAGTAAGGGCAAATCATGCCTGACCAATCTCATTGCTTTCTGTAGTGAGGTGACTGGCACTGTGGAAGAGCAGAAGGCAGTGGACGTTGTATACTTTGACTTTAGCAAGGCCTTTAACACAGTCTCCTATAGTCTCTTTGTCTCTGAATTGTTGGGATATGGGCTTGATAAGTGGATGATAAGATGGATGGAAAATTAGCTGGACTGCTGAGCTCAGAGTTGTGATCAGTGGTACAAAGCCCAGCTGAGGGCCAGTAACTAGTGGAGTCCCTCAGGGATCACTACTGGGACCAATACTGGTATTTAATGTCTTCATTAATGATCTGGATGATGGGATAGAGTAGTGCATTCTCAGCAAGTTTGTGAATGACACCAAACTGAGGGGAGTGATCAGTATGCTGGAGGTCAGGGCTGCCATTCAGAGGGATCTGGACAGGCTGGAGAAATGGGATGACCGGAACCTCATGAAGCTCAACACGAGCAGATCCAAAGTCCTGCATCTGGAATGAAATAACCCTATGCAACAATACAAGCCAGAGGCCGACTGTCTGGGAAGCAGCTCCACAGAAAAGGATCTAGGGGTCCTGGTGGATGACGAGTTGACGATGAATCAGCAGTGTGCCCTTACAGCAAAGATGATGAACTGCATCTTGAGCTGTATTAGCAAAAGTGCAGCCAGCAGGTCCAGGGAAGTGATCCTTCCCCTTTATTCTGCACTTGCGAAACTGCATCTGAAGTACTGTGTCCAGTTTTGGGCTCCCCAGTACAAGAAGGACAGGGACACTCTGGAACATGTCTAGTGGAGGGCCACCAAGCTGGTTGGGGGCTGGAGAACATGACATTCAAGGAGAGGCTGAGAGAACCGGGCCTGTTCAGCCTGGAGAAGAAAGAGAGATAAGGACAGGGAGATTACTTGCCAATTACCATCATGGGCAAAACAGACTTGACTTGGGGAAATTAATTTAATTTACTGTCAATTAATTGTAACGGAGCAGGATAATGAGAAAGAAGAACAAATCTAAAACACCTTCCCCCCACCTCTCCCTTCATCCCAGGCTCAACTTCACTCCCGACTCTTCTACCCCCTCACCCTCTCTCCCTCCAAGCGGCACAGGGTGGTAGCGAATGGGGGTTGTGGTCAGTTCATAACATTTCATCTCTGCAGCTCCTTCCTCCTCACACTCTTCCCCTGCTGCAGCATAGAGTCCCTCCCATGGGATACAGTCCTTCAGGAACTTCTTCAATGTGGGTCCTTCCCACGGGCTGCAGTTCTTTAGGTTAGATATAAGAAAGAAATTCTTTACATTGAGGGTGGTGAGGTACTGGAACAGGTTGCCCAGAGAAGTTGTGGATGCCCCATCCCTGGAGGTGTTCAAGGCCAGGTTGGATGAGGCTTCGGGCAACCTGATGTAGTGGAGGATTTCCCTGCCCATGGCAGGGGGGTTGGAACTAGATGATCTTTGAGGTCCCTTCCAACCCTAACCATTCTATGATTCTATGATTCTTCACGAACTGCTCCACCATGAGTCCTTTCCACGGGGTACAGTCCTTCAGGAGCAGACTGCTCCAGCATGGTTACCCCCACGGGGTCATAGATCCTGCCAGAAATCCTGCTCCTGCATCAGCTCCTCTCCACGGTCTGCAGTTCCTGCCAGGAGCCTGCTCCTGCGTGGGCTTTCCACAGGCTGCAGAATCCTAGCTGCTGATGCCTTGGTCACTTTCATAGAATCATAGAATGGCATAGGCTGGAAGGGACCTTAGAGATCATCTAATCCAACCTCCCTGTCATGGGCAGGGACGCCTCTCAACTAGATCAGGCTACTCGAGGCTCCGTCCAACCTGGCCTTGAACACCTCCAGGGAGGGGGCATCCACAACCTCTCTGGGCAATCTATTCCAAAGTCGCACCACCCTCGTACTGAAGAATTTCTTCCTAAGATCTAATCTAAATCTTTTCTCCTTCAACTTAAACCCATTTCCCCTTGTCCTATCAGTGGACACTCTTGTAAAAAGTCCCTCCCCAGCCTTCCTGTAGGCTCCATTCAGGTATTGGAAGGCAGCTATTAGGTCCCCCCAAAGTCTTCTCTTTTCAAGGCTGAACAATCCCAGCTCCCGCAACCTGTCCTCATAGCAGAGGTGCTCCAGCCCCTGGATCATCTTTGTGGCCCTCCTCTGAACACGCTCCAACAGATCTATGTCTCTTTTATGGTGGGGACACCAGAACTGGATGCAGTATTCAAGGTGGGGTCTCACAAGAGCAGAGTAGAGGGGGAGAATCACCTCTCTCGACCTGCTGACCACGCTTCTCTTGATACATCCCAGGATGCGGTTGGCCTTCTGGGCCGCATGAGCGCACTGCCGGCTCATGTTGAGCTTCTCATCTATAAACACCCCCAAATCCTTCTCTTCAGGGCTACTCTCAACCCACTCTGTGCCCAGTTTGTATTTGTGCCTAGGATTGGTCCGACCCAGGTGAAGGACCTTGCATTTTGACTTGTTGAAGCTCATGCAGTTAGCGCTGGCCCATTTCTCAAGCCTATCAAGGTCCCTCTGGATGACATCTCTTCCCTCAAGTGAGTCCACGGCACCACACAACTTGGTGTCATCGGCAACCTTACTGAGGGTGCACTCAATGCCGTCATCCATGCCGCTGACAAAGATGTTGAACAGCACTGGACCCAGAACAGACCCCTGAGGAACACCGCTTGACACTGATCTCCATGTAGACATTGAACCATTGACCACAACTCTTTGAGTGCAACCATCCAGCCAGTTCTTTATCCACTGAGTGGTCCATCTGTCAAATCCGTGTCTCTCCATTTTAGAGACAAGGATGTCATGTGGGACAGTGTCAAACGCCTTGCACAAATCCAGGAAAATGACATCTGTTGCTTTACCCATGTCAACCAGCGCTGTAGCTTTGTCGTAGAAGGCCACTAAATTAGTCAGGCACAACTTGCCCCTAGTGAAGCCATGTTGGCTGTCACCAACCACTTGGTTATTTTTTATGTGCCTTAGTACAGCTACCAGGAGAATCTGTTCCATGATTTTACCTGGCACAGAGGTAAGGCTGACTGGTCTGTAGTTTCCCGGGTTGTCCTTGGTCCCTTTTTTAAAGATGGGGGTTATGTTCGCCCTTTTCCAATCTGTAGGAACCTCACCAGACTGCCAGGACCTCTCAAATATGATGGCTAGTGGCCTAGCAACTTCAGCCGCCAGTTCCTTCAGGACCTGTGGATGTATCTCATCAGGTCCCATGGACTTGTGCACCTTCAGGTTCTCTAGGTGTTCCCGGACCTGATCTGCTCCTACCCTGGGTGGTTCTTCACTCTCCCAGACCCCAGCCAACATCCTCTGTGATTTGGGTGGTGTGGTTCGAGTGGTTGCCAGTGAAGACTGAGGCAAAAAAGTTGTTGAATGTTTCAGCCTTCTCCATGTCCTCAGTAACCAGGTCACCTGTATCCTTCCGGAGAGGCCCCACATTCTCTCTTGTTTTTCTTTTTTCTCTCACATACCTATAAAATCCTTTTCTGTTATTTCTAATATCGCTGGCCAGGTTTGACTCTGTCAGGGCCTTAGCTTTTCTAACCTGGTCTCTGAGTACATGAGCAACTTCCTTGTAATCATCCCAGGTTACCAGTCCCTGCTTCCATGCTTTGTGTACTCCCCTTTTGTATTTGATTTTAGCCAGGAGTTCTTTGTTTATCCATATAGGTCTCCTGGTGTTTTTGCCCGATTTCTTCCTTTTAGGGATGCAATGCCTTTGAACTTGGAGGAGATGATCCTTGAAAGTCAACCAGCAATCTTGGGCTCCCAGTCCCTCCAGGGCTTTATCCCATGGCACACTACCAAGGAGGTTCCTGAAGCGGCGAAAGTCAGCTCTTCTGAAATCGAGGGTTTCAAGCTTGCTGAGCTTCCCCCTCTTAGCTGCCCTTAGGATCTCAAGCTCCACCATCTCATGGTCACTGCAGCCAAGGCTACCCACGAGTTCAACGTTACCTACCAGCCCTTCCCTACTGACAAGAATGAGGTCTAACATGGCACCTCTCCTCCTTGGTTCCTCTATCACTTGGATAAGGAAGTTATCATTAATGCATTCCAGGAATCCCCTGGATTGCTTTTTCCCCGCCGTGTTGTTTTTCCAACTGATGTCAGGGTGGTTAAAATCCCCCATGAGGACCAGGGCTTGTGAACGAGCAGCAACTCCTATCTGCCTATGTAGGGCCTCATCCACTTGGTCCTCCTGATTGGGTGGTCGGTAGCACACCCCCACTGTAAAGTCTCCTACCCTTCCTTTCACCCTGGCCCACAGGCACTCGGTTCTTTTGTCATCACTTGCCAGGTGGAGCTCCATGCATTCTAGCCGTTCGTTGACATAGAGGGCAACACCCCCTCTTCGTCTCCCCCGCCTGTCCTTCCTGAACAGTTTATACCCCTCTAGTCCAACACACCAATCGCAGGAGTCATTCCACCATGTCTCTGTGACACTCTCTCTCACTTTCTCTCATCCACGCAGGCAGTGAGCTCTGCAGCACCTGCTGTCAAGGAGCTGGTTTACACATCAGAGCTTGAAAGCCTGATCCTGCTCAGGACACACACGCTCAGGTTGCTTCTCTAAATCCCTGCATTGTTCCTGATGCAGGCACCGGGAAAAGGCTAAACGAGAATGCAATGGCTGCCTTCCAAACTTAACACCGTGTTTAGGTGTCTTTTCTTCTGGCAGTTCCACTTCTTTACAGAGAATCTCTTCTCAGGCTAGGAAAAAAAACAACAAAAACATTCAAGTTGGAAGGGACTTCTGGAGGTCTCTAGTCCAACTTCCTGCTTAAAGCAGTGTCGCTGCCGTCTCGGGGACGGAGAGAAGAACGACACAGAATTCAGGTGCAGGAGAAAGAGCCAACGCCAACAGCAGGAGCAGCAGCAGCAGCATCAGCAGCGGCAGCAGCAGCATCAGCCGTTTATTAATTACAAATCTCTCTCTCTATATAATATGGTCCACAAGGATGGCCAAGGCTGCTACTAGGTCCCCCAAAGTCTTTTTTTCTCCAAGCTGAACAAGCCCATTTCTCTCAGACTCTCCTTATGGGGCATTTGCTATAGCTCCCTGCACTTCTTGGTGGCTGTACCAGGTCTGGTTTGGATGGAGTTAACTTTCTTCATAGCAGCCCATATGGTGTCGTGCTTTGCATTTGTGGCTGAAACAGTATTGATAACATGCCAATGTTTGGCTATTGCTGAACAAGTGTTTGCAGGGTGGATGCTTGGCTGCTGGCCAGGGTCAACTCACCCCAGTGGCCTTCCACTGGATTTGCTCCATTTTGTTGATCTCTTTGCTACATTGGGGGCCCAAAATTGGATGCAATATTCTAGATGCAGTCTAATGAGTGCCAAGTAAAGGGAGATAACCACTTGCCTGGATCTACTGGCTATGTTCCTGTTAATAAAGCCCAGGATGCGGTTAGCTGCTTTGCTGCCTGGGCATACTGCTGGCTCATGTTCAGCTTGCTTTCTACCATGGTCCTCAGCCCTTTACAGCAGAGCTGCTTCCCAGCCTGTTTGTCCCCAGACTGTATAGTTGCAAGGGATTTTTTTTCCCTTGGGGCAGAGCTTGGCATTTGTCCTTGTTGACTATTGTCGCTGTAGTGCCGGGGACGGAGAGAAGAACGACACAGAATTCAGGTCCAGGAGAAAATGCCAACGCCAACCCCCGCCAGCAGCCCATTTAATTAATTACAAATCCGTATATATAACATGGTTCACAAGGATGGCCAAGGCAATTGGTCGCTTGACCATCCACCTCCCAGAGTGATTGGCTAAATGCTACAACGCCCATTTCAAAACAACTTTCCCAGTGTGCCATAAACAAGACTGCATAACAAGCTACAGGTGCAAGATAGAGTCTTAGTTTACAAAAACCTCAAACTGTTTCTCAGCTAGCCTGCATGGGAAAAAGAACTTTCACAGGATGCTGCAGTAGCTGGAAAATTTCTCTGCTTCTAGCCTTTTAGTATCCACAATTCCCCCTTTTTGTTTAAGACTAATTTAAAGTGGGCAGAGAGATTCTCCAGCAATGCCATAGGAGACACACATCTAGCAAACCCAGTTATACGCCCAGTCATTAATTCTAAATAGCCTTAAGGGCTCTACATTCTGACTCCATAACATAGGAAACTTAAAGCTCAGTCTCTGCTTGTAGAAGGACCAGGCTGATGGTCGATGTCATGGTCGTCATCAGGAGGATCATCAATCGAATGATCTGCATTCTGGCCGTCATTTTAAGGTTGCCTTGGAGGTTGCCTGTTCTGCTTCTGGTGCCGCAGGTCAGGGCGAACACATCTTGCAGGTAGCCATCGTACCCCAGTATCTGTGGAAACGCAAGCATACCCACGACCCCAAGCAATAAGCTCACACGGGCCTTCCCACTTCTTAGTGAGTAGGTCCCGTACCCAGACTTTCGCCCGAGGCAGGTTGTGGAGAAATCTTTTGGCTGCTGCAGCATCCTGTGAAGGTTCTTTCCCTATGCAGGTTAACTAAAACACCTGTGGCTCGTTACACTGGGAAAGTTACCTTGAAACAGGTGCTGTAGCATTCAGCCAATCACTCTGGGAGATGGATGGTCAAGTGACCAATAGCCTTGACCCATCTAGCAAACCATGTGACTCCTGACTATTTAAGGCAGGGTGTTTACTTCTAAGGGTGAGGCATTTCCTCCTGAGTCTTGGAGGAGTGTGGGCCTTCCTTAGAGTAAGCCTGAAGCCTTCGCATTAGAGCATTGGTCTACTTGGAGCCACCTGAAGCCTTCCAGCTGTGACAACTGGTGACCCCGACGTGATCCAGCCGCAACTAAGATCTGAAGGTACGTGCTTCCGTACACGGGGCTCCAAGGGACGAACTGCAAATTAGAATGATGGGACAAAGCTCCACAAAAGAAAGCATGATGTTTTCCATTCTCAAACCTGCAATGACAGTCACAGGGGCTAAAATAAGTGATGAAGCTCTCTGTGAGCTGTTAGATTGGGCGGCAGAGCATGAATGCCTGACCGACCTCAACACCCCCTTTAGCTCTGAAGCGTGGAAGCAGCTAGGGGATAAGCTAATCTATGAAACAGTATTTGGACGAAAGAACCTGACTGGTCTGCTACGTATTTGGGGAACTGTATATGATGTAATGCAGACATGGACGGTAAAAAGGAAGGAAAAAGTATTGCCAGATTCTGATGAATCCACAAGTGAAGTTTCTGAAGGGGACGATGAATTATCTGAAAGGGGACTGACCACGGGTAGTGCACCAGTTGTGCCCCCGCTGTCCTCAGATATGGAGAAAGTTGTGGGGACTGCACAGAAGCTTTACCCCTCCCTGCGAGATTATGTCCAACCCAAGTGTCCTCCTTGTGATTTTTTGCGGGAATGCTCCTCCGGACAAGACAAAGCATCGGAGCGTCCCCCACCCTTTGCCCCAACAGCCTCCCCTTCTTCTGCATCTCAACCGGCTACTTCAGCCATTACAGCAGAACGTGCTCTTCCTACTGCTCTGCCATTGGCCCCTCAACCAGACCAGGCACCACAAGGACAGTTCCCAGGCATGGCACTCTGGTTTACTGCAACTTCATGTCCTGCGGCATCACCCATAGCGCCCGGCTATCTGCCACGGGCACAAATGGAGCAACCCCAAACAACGCATTTCATAATACAGCAGGTTATGGCAGGTTTGCAAGGAATGTCGCAACAACTAACGGCATTGATGGAAATGTTGCGGCAGGTTATTGCTGCCGAATCTGTACCGGGACAACCTGGGCTGGCCGTGCCAACCGGCCCAGCAACGACCCCGGAAGTGGCGCCAAGTATGCCACTGACAACAGCAGTGGCACCTTCACAGACAGTGGTGCCGACACAAGTTTCCGCAACCCAGACTGCATCTCCATGGACTGTTCCACAACCGGCCACAGCCTCCGCCTTTACACGACCCGTTGGCCCAGCGTCTGCATCCTGTCAGAAGCCATTGGACACACCCCTGCCTGATAATGTTTCATCACTGCAGGAAGCCGTGGCGACAGTCAGACAACAACAAACATGGCCAGCCCACAACCATCCCTGGACGCTTCCCGAATGCAAGGTGACTGTGCGCCCAAAAAATTCAAAACGGTTCTGGGAAGAAGTCAAGAGGCGGGCTCTGGAGGCTGGCGACTGGGATCTAATAGAAAAAGTTGGGTTGCCTGAAAAGGGGTCTGAGCAGATTGTTCAGGGAAGTAATGAATGAACAGAGGATGTTATCCAAGCCTTCCCAGTACAAAAGGCGCTTCCTAACTCAGGTCAAATTGACAAACACGAAACCATCGCCTGGAAGGTAGTCCAAGACCTGCAAACCAAGGTAGCACAATACGGTTTAGACTCTCCTCAGGTCATGCAGATCATCAGGATATTAAATACTGACCTACTCTCCCCATTCGACATTAAACATCTAGGTCAGGTATTATTTCAACCAGTACAATATACAGTCTTCGAGGCCAACTGGAGAAGAATGGCTGAGAGAGCTGCAGCCGGAAACATGCAATTACACCCAACTGACCCCAGATACGGAGCTCCAGCAGATGCTCTACTGGGAGCCAATGCTTTCGCTGACCCCGATTTTCAAGCTACGTGGCACCCCCAAGTTCTTGAGCAAGCCCAAAAGATCAGTGTGGGAGCTCTATTAAAGGGCATAGATATGGCTGCCCCAAAAACGCGGTATGTGAAGATTTATCAGGGGCAGAAAGAACACTTTTTATCTTTCGTAGAGAAAGTTGCTGCAGCCCTCGAAAAACAGGTCGAAGATGAAAACCTGAGACAACTACTATGTAAGCAGCTGGCAAAAGACAATGCCAATGAAGAATGTAGAAAAATCATAAATTCCATGCCAGGGGAGCCTACACTAACAGAAATGATCGAAGCATGCTCTAAGCTAGAATCTGAAAGCTATAAGTCTGCTCTGGCCACAATTCTACGGCCTATTCAACCCAAAAATGCTGACCCGGAACTGAAAAGACAACCTAAGAGGGACAATAGACAAAGACAGACGAGACAAAGAAGAAACAAGGATAACAGGAGACCTGCTCGCTGCATAAGATGCGATAAGCCAGGCCATTCTGCGAGATATTGTGAATCGTTATACCATGCCAATGGCCGACCCCTGACATGTTCGGGAAACTTCCCCAGGAGCGCAATGGGGATGTGCGCTCAGACAGAAATGTTTCCCCAGGGCATGATACCAACCCAGGCTTACTCAGCCAGCTTTCAGCCAGCACCCAGGGATCAGCCGGGGTGGATGTATGCACCGCAACAACAGTCGTCTTAGAATCCTGTCGGGTCTATAAGGTTCCCTTGGATGCATTTGGGCCTCTAGGACATGGGCTAAGTGCATTATTGGTGGGAAGATCTAGTACCACCATTCAAGGGATCTTTGTTCACCCAGGAGTTATTGACGCCGACTTCACAGGACAAATCTGTGCGATGATTTCCACGCCCACCCCCCCTGTCACAATACCGGAAAAGACTCGGATCGCTCAACTTGTACCCTTCAAATCAAGCGTCCCTAAGGCAAAACGACAAAGTCGTGAAGGTGGTGGTTTTGGTTCCACAGGACTTCCGCAAGTTTACTGGACTGCGGATATCTCCAGCCAAAAGCCACAGATGACTTGCACCTTAATATTGCCAGATGCCCAGCCGTCCAGGATTCAGCTCCGAGGTTTGATTGACACAGGGGCTGATGTGACAATCATCTCCTTCTCCGCATGGCCTCCTACATGGCCTTTAGCCCCCGCAGGGTCAGCCATTGCAGGACTGGGAGGAACCACACAGAGTTATCGAAGCGAACGACCTGTGGTGGTAAAGAACGCAGAGGGTCAAACAGCTACAATTCGGCCCTATGTCACTACAGCTCCACTCAACCTCTGGGGGCGAGATGTCTTGGCAGCCTGGGGAGTACGTATCGGGACAAATTTTTGATGGGGGCCACTGTACTGAAGGGCGCACAATATCCTACGTTGCCTTTGCGATGGTTAGCAAACAAACCCATCTGGCAACCCCAGTGGCCCCTACCAAAAGAAAAATTAGTCGCCCTTCATCAACTAGTTAAGGAACAATTACAACAGGGACACCTTGAACCTTCTACCAGTCCCTGGAATACGCCTGTCTTCGTAATTAAGAAGAAATCAGGAAAATGGAGATTGCTACAAGATCTCCGAAAAATCAATGCAGTAATGGAAAGCATGGGGGCATTGCAGCCTGGTATGCCCTCACCCACCATGATTCCAGCAGGGTGGGAAATCTTGATCATTGACTTGAAGGACTGTTTTTTCACGATCCCCTTACATCCTTATGACAAACCAAAATTTGCCTTTACTGTACCTGCGGTTAACAACGCTGAACCTGCAAAGAGATATCAATGGAAGGTCCTACCTCAGGGCATGAAGAACAGCCCGACTATCTGTCAATGGTACGTTGCTCAAGCTTTGTCCGGAATCCGTAAGCAGTTCCCTGAAGCATACTGCTACCATTACATGGATGATATCCTGGTAGCAGCATCCACCCAGGACGAGCTGCTGAAGATACAGCCTTGGCTACTCACTGCTCTGCATTCTTATGGATTGCAAGTGGCTCCGGAGAAAGTTCAACAGCATCCTCCTTGGAGATATTTAGGAGTCAAAATTTTGGACCAAACTATACAACACCAAGAGGTGCAATTCTCGAGTTCTATTAAGACCTTGAATGACGCTCAGAAACTGTTGGGCGTCATCAATTGGTTACGTCCCTATCTAGGGCTAACCACGGCGCAACTTGCGCCGCTCTTCAATATTTTAAAGGGGGACCCTGAGTTGAATTCACCTTGAAAATTGACTCCTGAAGCGCGACGGGCACTAGAGGAGGTTCAACAGGCCATTTCTGCTCGTCAGGTTTACCGAATAGATCCCTCCATTGATATTACCGTTTTTATTACCACTCCAGATTCTCATCCTACAGGTATCATTGGCCAATGGAACAAACAGTGGTCTGACCCCTTGCATATTCTGGAATGGGTCTTTTTGCCGCACCAACCAAAAAAGACAGCATCTACATTATTTGAATTAATTGCTTGTCTGATAATCAAATGCCGTCAGTGCTGTCTACAATTGGTGGCAGCAGATCCTGCAATAATTGTTCTGCCAGTACAGCAGGAATACTTTGAGTGGAGCCTTACTAACAGTGCTCCTCTCCAAAGTGCGCTGGAAAATTTCTCAGGACTAATTGCATATCATCTGCCTAGCCATAAATTGCTGCAATTGGCAAGATCGACAAGCTTTACCTTGCGGCCAAAAAATAGCCGAGTGCCAGTACAAGGACCCACTGTCTTCACTGATGGGTCTGGGAAAACTGGGAAAGCTATTGTTACCTGGAAGGAGGAATCTGAGTGGCAGGTGCTGGAAGGCCATGAGTCAGGCTCAGCCCAGTTGGTTGAACTGAGGGCTGTTGCCATGGCCTTTCAACGGTTCTCGCAGGTACCTTTGAATTTGGTCACCGATTCTGCTTATGTGGCTGATATAACACAACGCTTAGATTGTTCACTTCTGAAAGAAGTGAATAATGCGTCTCTGTTTTCTCTGTTAAAAACCTTATGGTGTGCAATTCAAGATCGAGTTCACCCATATTACATCCTGCATATCCATAGTCATACTAATTTGCCAGGCTTTATAACGGAAGGCAATGCCAGGGCTGACATGCTAGCTAACCCCGCATGGGTAGCACCTCAGCCCGATAAGATCGCACAAGCCAAGGCATCGCATCATTTCTTCCATCAAAGTGCACATACCCTGCAGAAGCAGTTCCACTTAACGCCCACTGAGGCTCGGGACATTGTCAGCGCTTGCGCTGACTGCCACGGACTTGCGGCACCTCTGCCATCGGGGGTAAACCCCAGAGGCCTAAAGGCCCTGCAGCTTTGGCAGACGGATGTAACGCATGTTCCTGAATTTGGCAGGTTTAAGTATGTGCACGTGTCTATTGACACTTTCTCCTCAGCTATGTGGGCAACTGCTCATACTGGGGAGAAAAGTCGCGATGCCATTGCCCATTGGAAACTCGCTTTTGCGGTCTTGGGCGTGCCTTCTTCTATAAAAACTGATAATGGCCCGGCCTATGTCTCACAGAAGACGCGGCAGTTTTTACAACTATGGGGTGTAAATCATACTTTGGGTATTCCGCATTCTCCTACTGGCCAAGCCATTGTTGAACGCGCTCATGGCACCTTGAAGCGTGTTTTAGATAAACAAAAAGGGGGAATGCATGGAGAAACCCCACAGAGTCGCCTAGAAAAAGCGTTATACACAATTAACCATCTTATGGTGCCATCAAATTCAAATAATCCCATTATTTTGAATCACTTTCTTTCGTTGCAGTCTTCAGGCGAGACGCACCTGCCCCGAGCGAAAGTCTGGATACGGGACCTACTCACTAAGACGTGGGAAGGCCCGTATGAGCTTATTGCTTGGGGTCGTGGGTATGCTTGCGTTTCCACAGATACTGGGATACGATGGCTGCCCGCAAGATGCGTCCGCCCTGACCTGCAACATCGGAAACAGAACAGGCAACATCCGAACGATGGCCAGGACGGAGATCATCCATCAAATGACCCTCCTAATGGAAATAATGACATCGGCCATCAACCTGTTCCTTCCACGAGCAGAGACTAAATTTCAAGTCTCCGTCGGAGTCAGAATTAATAACTGAATGTACAACTGGTTTGCTAGATGTATCTCCCATGGTATTGCTGAAAAATCTCCCTGCTTGATTCAAATTAATCTTAAAACAAAAAGGGGGAATTGTGGAGAAATCTTTTGGCTGCTGCAGCATCCTGTGAAGGTTCTTTCCCTATGCAGGTTAACTAAAACACCTGTGGCTCGTTACACTGGGAAAGTTACCTTGAAACAGGTGCTGTAGCATTCAGCCAATCACTCTGGGAGATGGATGGTCAAGTGACCAATAGCCTTGACCCATCTAGCAAACCATGTGACTCCTGACTATTTAAGGCAGGGTGTTTACTTCTAAGGGTGAGGCATTTCCTCCTGAGTCTTGGAGGAGTGTGGGCCTTCCTTAGAGTAAGCCTGAAGCCTTCGCATTAGAGCATTGGTCTACTTGGAGCCACCTGAAGCCTTCCAGCTGCGACAGCAGGTGCGTCTCGCCTGAAGACTGCAACGAAAGAAAATGATTCAAAATAACAGGATTATTTGAATTTGGTGGCACTGTAAGATGATTAATTGCATATAATGCTTTTTCTAGTCGACTCTGTGGGGTTTCTCCATGCATTCCCCCTTTTTGTTTATCTAAAACACGCTTCAAAGTGCCATGAGCGTGTTCAACAATGGCTTGGCCAGTTGGAGAATGCGGAATACCCAAAGTATGATTTACACCCCATAGGTGTAAAAACTGCTGCGTCTTCTGTGAGACGTAGGCCGGGCCATTATCGGTTTTCACAGAAAAAGGCACGTCCAAGATCGTGAAAGCGAGTTTCCAATGGGCAATGACATTGCGACCTTTCTCCCCAGTATGAGCAGATGCCCACATAGCTGAGGAGAAAGTGTCAATAGACACGTGCACATACTTAAATCTACCAAATTCAGGAATATGCGTTACATCCGTCTGCCAAAGCTGCAAGGCTTTTAGGCCTCTCGGGTTTACCCCCGATGGCAGAGGTGCAGCAAGTCCGTGACAGTCAGCGCAAGCGCTGACAATGTCGCGAGTCTCAGTTGGCATTAAATGAAATTGTTTCTGCAGGGTATGCGCACTTTGATGGAAAAAACTATGCGATGCCTTGGCTTGTGCAATTTTGTCAGGCTGAGGCGCTACCCACGCAGGGTTAGCTAGCATGTCAGCCCTGGCATTGCCTTCTGTTATAAAACCTGGCAAGTTGGTGTGACTATGAATATGCAAAATGTAATATGGGTGAACTCGAGCTTGAATTGCACACCACAAAGTTTTCAATAGTGAAAACAGAGCCGCATTATTCACTTCCTTCAAAAGTGAACAATCTAAGCGTTGGGTTATGTCTGCTACGTAAGCAGAATCAGTGACCAAATTCAAAGGTACCTGAGAGAATCGCTGAAAAGCCATGGCAACAGCCCTCAGATCAACCAACTGGGCTGAGCCTGACTCGTGGCCTTCCAGCACCTGCCACTCAGATTCCTCCTTCCACGTAACAATAGCTTTCCCGGTTTTCCCGGACCCGTCGGTGAAGACGGTGGGTCCTTGCACTGGCACCCGACTATTTTTTGGCCGCAAAGTAAAGCTTGTCGATTTTGCCAATTGCAGTAATTTATGGCTGGGCAGATGATAAGCAATCTGTCCCGAAAAGGTTTGCAGCGCACTTTGCAGAGGAGCACCGTTAGTAAGGCTCCACTCAAAGTGTTCCTGCTGTACTGGAAGAACAATTGTTGCAGGATCCGCTGCCATTAATTGCAAACACCGTTGGCGGCATTTGATTATCAGACAAGCGATCAATTCAAACAATGTGGGTGCTGTCTTTTTTGGCTGATGCGGCAAAAAGACCCATTCCAGAATGTGCAAAGGGTCGGGCCACTGTTTATTCCACTGGCCAATGATACCTGTAGGATGAAAATCTGGAGTGGTAATGAAAACAGTGATATCAATGGAGGGATCCACTCGATAAACCTGACGAGCAGAAACAGCCTGTTGAACCTCCTCCAGCGCTCGTCGCGCTTCAGGAGTCAGTTTCCGAGGTGAATTCAACTCGGGGTCCCCCTTTAAAATATTAAAGAGCGGGGAAAGTTGTGCCGTGGTTAGCCCTAGAAAAGGACGTAACCAATTGATGATACCCAGCAATTTCTGAGCATCATTCAAGGTTTTAATAGAACCCGAGAATTGCACCTCTTGGTGTTGTATAGTTTGATCCAGAATTTTGACTCCTAAGTATTTCCAAGGAGGATGCTGTTGAACTTTCTCCGGAGCCACTTGCCATCCATAGGAATGCAGAGCAGCGAGCAGCCGAGGCTGTATCCTCAGCAGCTCGTCCTGGGTGGATGCTGCCACCAGGATATCATCCACGTAATGGTAGCAGTATGCCTCAGGAAAATGCTCGCGGACTCCGGACAAAGCTTGAGCGACATACCATTGGCAGATAGTCGGGCTGTTCTTCATGCCCTGAGGTAGAACCTTCCATTGATACCTCTTCACAGGTTCGGCATTGTTAACTGCAGGCACAGTAAAAGCAAATTTTGGCTTGTCATCAGGATGTAAAGGAACAGTGAAAAAGCAATCCTTCAAATCAATGATCAGGATTTCCCACCCTGCTGGAATCATGGTGGGTGAGGGCATACCAGGGTGCAATGCCCCCATACTTTCCATCACTGCATTGATTTTTCCGAGATCCTGCAACAATCTCTATTTTCCTGATTTTTTCTTAATTACAAAAACAGGAGTATTCCAGGGACTAGTGGAAGGCTCAAGGTGTCCCTGTTGTAATTGTTCCTGAACTAACTGATGAAGGGCGACTAGTTTCTCTTTTGGTAGGGGCCACTGGGGTTGCCAGATGGATTTGCTTACTAGCCACCGCAAAGGCGGTGTAGGATATTCTGCACCCTTCAGCGCAGTGGCCCACATCAAAAATTTGTCCCAATCTGTACCCCCCAAGCTGCCAATACATCCCGCCCCCAGAGGTTAAGCGGAGCTGTAGTGACACAGGGCCGAACTGTAGCTGTTTGCCCCTCCGCATTTTTCACCACCACAGGTCGTTCGCTTCAATAGCTCTGTGTGGTTCCCCCCAACCCTGCAATGGCTGACCCCACAGGGGCTAAAGGCCACATAGGAGGCCACGCAGAGAAGGAGATGATTGTCACGTCAGCGCCCGTGTCGATCAAACCTCAGAGCTGAATCTTGGACAGCTGGGCATTTGGCAGGATTAGGGTACACGTCATCTGTGGCTTTTGGCTAGAGATGTCTGCGGTCCAGAAGACCTGCGGAAGTCACGCAGATCTAAAGCCACCATCTCCACGACTTCGTTGTTCTGTCCTGGGAACACACAACTTGAAAGGCACAAGTTGAGCAATTCGAGTCTTTTCAGGAATAGTGACAGGGGGGTGGGTGTGGAAACCATAGCACAAATCTGGCCTGTCAAGTCAGCATCAATAACTCCTGGGTATACAAAGATCCCTTGAGTGGTGACACTAGATCTTCCCACCAGCAATGCACTCAGTCCCTGTCCTAGGGGCCCAAATGCATCCAAGGGAACCTTATAAACACGACAGGATTCTAAGATGACTGTTGCTGCGGTGTGCACATCCACCCCGGCTGATTCCTGGGTGCTGGCTCTAAGCTGGCTGAGTAGGCCTGTGTCGGTGCCATGCCCTGGGGAAGTATTTTTGTCTGAGCGCACATCCCCTTTGCGCTCCTGGTCGACTTTCCCGAGTGCATCAAAAGTTGACCATTGGCATGGTACACAGATTCACAATATTTTGCAAAATGACCTGGCCTATCGCATCTCTCGCAGCGAGCAACTCCCCTGTTCTCTTTATTTTTCTTCTTTTGTCTAATCTGTTTCTGCTTGCTCTCAACCTTAGGTTGCCTTTTCAGTCCATGATCAGAATTTAATTGAATAGGCTGCAGAACTGCAGCCAGAGCACACTTATGATTCTTAGATCCCACTTTGGAACAGGCTTCAACCATGTGAGTTCCCCTGGCAAAGCATCTATGATCTTTCTACACTCATCATTGGCATTATCTCTTGCTAGTTGTCTGCACAACAGCTGCCGCAAGGTCTCATCTTCGACCTGCTTCTCGAGGGCGGCAGCAATCTTTTCCATGAAAGATAATAAATGCTCTTTCTGCCCCTGAGTTATTTTCACATATCGTGTTTTAGGAGCAGCCATGTCCATGCCTTTTAATAGGGCTCCCATACCAATCTTCTGAATCTGCTCAAGGACCTGAGGATGCCAGGTGGCTTGAAGATCAGGATCAGAAAAGGCATTAGCTCCCATAAGAGCATCTGCTGGAACTCCATGTCTAGGATCAGTTGGAGGCAGTTGCATATTCCCAGCCACAGCTTTCTCAGCCATCCTTCTCCAATTGGCCTCAAAAACTGAATATTGTACAGGTTGAAATAATACCTGACCTAAATGCTTAATATCAGATGGAGAGAGCAGGTCAGTATTCAGCACTCTAATAATCTGCATGACTTCAGGAGACCCTAGCCCATATTGTGCCACTTTGGATTGCAAATCTTGGACCACTTTCCAAGCGATAACTTCATGTTGGTCAGACTGACCTGAGTTAGGAAGAGCTTTCTGTACAGGAAAGGCTTGGATGATACCCTCTGTGGGTTCACTACCACCTTGATCTACCTGCACAGCACTTTGAGGCACTATAATAACTCGCTCAGGTCCCTTTTCATCTTTAGGCCTCCCGACTTTCTCTATTAAATCCCAGTCCCCAACCTCCAGAGCCCGCCTCATGACCGATTCACAAAACCGCTTTGAATTATTTGGACGCACAGTCACACTACATTCGGGAAGCGTCCAAGGATGGTTGTAGGTCAGCTGTGTTACTGGTTGCCGATGTCTGACCACCGCCACAGTTTCCCGCAGTGTACTAAGCGAGTCCGCAGTAACACTGCTTGCATCATCAGGCCTCATGGATGAGGAAGGCTGGCAGGGCACAGGCGCCGGGCCAGCGGGCATGTAGCGGCGGAGGCTGTGGCCGGTTGCGGAGCTACGCACGGCAATGCAGCTTGGGGCGCTGCGGCTTGCGGCGGCATCACTGTCCGTGCAGGCGCCGCCGCCGGGGCTGCCGGCGCTGCACTCGGTGCCTATCGCACCGCCTCCGTCAGCACCACTAGTTGCTGTAGTATTTCCCGCAAAAGCGCCGTACGCTGGTGTGCCGAGAAATCCGCCACCGGCGTCTGCGCCGTTTGCGCCGGGAATGCGCGGATGCTGGCGCGAGATACAAAGGAGCCGGAGCCGACGCCGCCGTGATACCTCCTGCCCCTCCCGGTTGCGGTAGAACCCCGGCTGCCGTGCCTGACTGCGGCAGTGGCGGAGCCGTAGGAAGGACAGATCCCGCTGCAGTAACTGAAGCAGCCGGCTGTACGGGCGGCCGTAGCGCGGAGGAGAAGAGGGGGGCCGCTGAGGCGGAGGGTGGGGGACGCTCCAACGCTTTGCTTTGTCCGGTTAGTTTTGCTAACTGTTCCACTGGTGAGGGGTATTCCGGCATCACAAAATCGCGTGGAGGATACTTAGGTGGAACATAATCCCGCGGGGAGGGGTAGGACCTCCGCGCAGTCCCCGCGAGTCTCTCAGTGCCCGAGGGCAGCGGAGACGCGGCAGGTACGCTGCCTGTGCTGTCCGGGGTCAGTGTTCCCTCAAATAACTCATCGTCCCCTTCAGAACCTTCACCCGCAGATCCGTCAGAGCCCAGTAATTCTTTTCCTTCTCTTCCTGCTGTCCACTTCCGCATTATACCGTATAGGGACCACCACGTACGTAGCAGGTCGAGTACGCTCTTATCTCCAAACGCGGTCTCATGAATTAACTTATCCCCTAACAGTTCCCAAGCTTCTGGGTTAAGGGCAGTGTTTGGATCAGCTACAAACTCATGTTCTGCTGCCCAATTTAGCAATTCACAGAGAGCTTCATCACTTATGCCAGCTCCTGCAATCGTTATCACATTTTTGAAGGCAGAAAATATCGTGCTTTCTTTCGCGGGCTTTGCCCCATCTTTTCAGTCAAGAGTTCCGTGCCCGGAGCCTCGGAGGGGGATGCATGTACCTTCTAAATTCAGTTGTGGTTGTATCACGTCGGGGTCACCAAATGTCGCTGCCGTCTCAGGGACGGAGAGAAGAACGACACAGAACTCAGGTCCAGGAGAAAATGCCAACGCCAACCCCTGCCAGCAGCCCATTTAATTAATTACAAATCCGTATATATAACATGGTTCACAAGGATGGCCAAGGCAATTGGTCGCTTGACCATCCACCTCCCAGAGTGATTGGCTAAATGCTACAACACCCATTTCAAAACAACTTTCCCAGTGTGCCATAAACAAGACTGCATAACAAGCTACAGGTGCAAGATAGAGTCTTAGTTTACAAAAACCTCAAACTGTTTCTCAGCTAGCCTGCATGGGAAAAAGAACTTTCACAGGATGCTGCAGTAGCTGGAAAATTTCTCTGCTTCTAGCCTTTTAGTATCCACAGAGTATTATAAGGTTTTTCCTTTTGGCCCATTTCTCCAGCCCGTCTTGACCTCTCTGAATGGAAGCCCTGCCCTAGCATATCAACTGATGCCCTAATTTGGTGTCATTTATAAACTTGATGAGAGTGCACTCTATCACCTCCTCCAGGTCATAGAATCATAGAATCATAGAATCATAGAATCATAGAATCATAGAATCATAGAATGGTTTGGGTTGGAAGGGACCTCAAAGATCATCTAGTTCCAACCCCCCTGCCATGGGCAGGGACACCCTCCACTACACCAGACTGCTCAAAACCTCATCCAACCTGGCCTTGAACACTTCCAGGGATGAGGAATCCACAGCTCCTCTGGGCAACCTGGTCCAGTGTCTCACCACCCTCATTGTAAAAAATTTCTTTTTATATCTAATCAAAATGGTTGGACTTGATGATCTCTAAGGTCTTTTCCAACCTAGAAATCTATGAAATCTATGAAATCGATGAAAATCTACCCTCTTTCAGTTTAAAGCCATTGCCCCTTGTCCTATCGCTACATACCCTTGTAAAAAGTCTCACTCCAGCTTTCCTGTAGGCCCCCTTTAAGTACTGGAAGGCTGCTAGAAGGTCACCCCAGAGCCTTCTCTTCTCCAGGCTGAACAGCCTCACCTCTCTCAGCCTGTCTTCGTAGCAGAGGTGCTCCAGCCCTCTGATCATTTTCGTGGCCCTCCTCTGGACTCGCTCCAGCAGCTCCATGTCCTTATTGTGTTGGGGACCCCAGAGCTAAACACAGTACTCCAGGTGAGGTCTCATGAGAGCAGAGTAGAGGGACAGAATCACCTCCCTCAACCTGCTGGCCACGCTTCTTTGGATGCAGCCCAGGATACGGTTGGCTTTCTGAGCTGCCAGCGCACATTGCTGGCTCGTGTTGAGCTTCTCATCAACCAGCACTCCCAAGTCCTTTTCCTCAGGGTTGCTCTCAATTCATTCTCTGCCCAGCCTGTACTTGTGCTTGGGATTGCCCCGACCCACATGCAGGACCTTGCACTTGACCTTGTTGAACTTCATGAGGTTTGTACAGGCCCACCTCTCCAGCCTGTCAAGGTCCCTCTGGATGCCATCCCTTTCCTCCAGCATGTCCATCACACCACACAGCTTGCTGTCATCAGCAAACTTGCTGAGAGTGCACTCGATCCCACTGTCCATGTCACCGACAAAGATGTTAAACAGCACTGGTCCCAGTACTGACCCCTAAGGAACACCACTCATCACTGGTCTCCACTTGGACACCAAGCTGTTGACCGCAACTCTTTGAGTGCGACCATTCAGCCAATTCTTTATCCACTGAGTGGTCCACTCATCAAATCCGTATTTCTCCAATTTAGAGATAAGGATGTCATGCGGGACAGTATCAAATGCTTTGGACAAGTCCAGGTAGATGATGTCAGTTGCTCTTCCCTTATTCACCAACGCTGTAACACCATCATAGAAGGCCACCAAATTATTCAGGCACGATTTACCCATATTGAAACCATGTTGGCTGTCACCAATCACCCCCTTATTTTCCATGTGCCTTAGCATAGTTTCCAGGAGGATCTGCTCCATGATCTTGCCGAGCACAGAGGTGAGACTGACTGGCTTGTAGTTCCCTGGGTTTTCTTTTTTTCCCTTTTTAAAGATGGAGGTTATGGTTCCCTTTTTCCAGTCAGTGCAAACTTCACCAGACTGCCATGACTTCTGAAATATGATGGATAGTGGCTTAGCAACTTCATCTGCCAGTTCCCTCAGGACCCGTGGGTGAATTTCATCAGGTTCCATGGACTTGTGCACCTTCAGGTTCCTTAGATGGTCTTGAACCTAATCTTCTCCTACAGTGGGCAGTTCTTCATTCTTCTAGTCCCTGCCTTTGCCTTCTGTGACTTGGGCAGTGTGGCTAGAGCACTTGCCAGTGAAGACGGAGGCAAAAAAGTCCTTGAGTACCTCAGTCGTCTCCATATCCTGGGTAGCCAGGTCTCCCGTTTCCTTCCGGAGAGGGCCTACGTTTTCCCTAGTTCTCTTTTTATCACTGACCTATCTATAGAAGCTTTTCTTGTTGCCTTTCACGTCCCTGGCCAGATTGAATTCTGTCAGGGCTTTAGCTTTCCTAACCTGATCCCTGGCTGCTCAGACAATTTCTCTATATTCTTCCCAGGCTACCTGTCCTTGCTTTCACTCTCTGTTGGCTCATGTAAGAAAATGTTTAACAGGGAAGTTCCCAGGATAGACCCTTGCAGTACTTGACTTGTAACTTGCTAGAGTCAAGCTAAATGACATCCAGTGCTCTGTCCTCTTCCAGAAGTCCAGCCATTTTATCATAGAAGACAATCAGGTTGATCAGGTATGATTTACTCTTGGTAAATCTATGCTGACTGTTCTTAACCACTGTAGTGATCTTGACCAGGAGACCATTGTACATCGAGGAATTAGTGATCCACATAACAGTTGACCTGAGGAGGCCAGGTCTGTGCTGTGCTGCACGTATAGTGTGACCTTCAGGCCTATGTTTTATTTAAAGGTGGTGAGTCAGCACCAACGGTCTTTCTGCACGCCTCGGTAGCACGGACGGTAAGTTCTGCGGCCGGGGGGGTAGATTGAGGTGGAAAAAGCGAGTGTCGAGTGAGCTAAAAGCCAGGCATCGCCCGGCGGGAGCCAGGATCTCCTGTGTCCCGGTTCCGGCAGTGCCTACGTGACTGCTGACGCAGGGGGGCGGAACCGGAACAGACGCGGGAGATTTAAACTGCCCTGAGGAGCGCTGCGACCCGGAGCGCTGCGACCCGGAGCGGGCAAACAGGGGCGTGGCGCGGCAGAGTGAGGGGCGCGGCAGTTTGCGCGGCAGTTTGCGCGGCAGTTCGCGCGGCAGTTCGCGCAGGCAGAGCGAGCAGACAGAGCGTTGAGCCCGGTCGGAAGTCCCTGACTGACATGGTGGTCACTAGGCATAAAGCGAAGGCTGCCTCCAGCCCGGTGCCAGCCAGGACCGACGCAGCCTCCCAGACGGACCCCCGCTGGGTGCACGCTGCCACCCAGGTAAGCTGCAGGTCTTGTTCCCCAAGTGTATTGGCTCAGGTCGCCACCGGGGAACTCACTTGTGGGAGCTGTGCCAGGGTGGAGGAACTCCTCCGCCTGGTGACAGAGCTCAGAGAGGAGGTAAGCAGGCTGAGGGCCATCAGGGAGTGCGAGAGGGAGATTGACCAATGGACCAGTACTTTGTGCTCCCGCCCGCAGACCCAACAGGCTACCACAGCTCCTCAGACTGAGGAGCCCCCAACCTCTCCCCACCTGGCCGGGAAGAGGAATCCAGGTGGGAATGAGCAATGGCAGCAGGTCCCTGCCCGGCGCGGCAAGCCTGCCCCCTCTGCTCCTGCAACTACCTCCCAGGTTCCATCACACAACAGATTTGAAGCTCTGCAAGTGGAACCAACACCCAGGGAGGATGATGATACACACACGCTAGTATCCTTCCCTAGGACCACACGTATCATCAAGACAGCCTCAGTTAAGAAGGAAAGGCGGGTGATTGTTTTAGGAGACTCCCTTTTGAGGGGTGTGGAGGGCCAGATTTGTAGACCTGACCCTTTACACAGGGAGGTCTGCTCCCTTCCTGGGGCAACAATTAGGGATGTAATAAAAAAACTCCCATCTATAGTCAGGCCCACTGATTACTACCCTCTTCTTCTTTTCCAAGTTGGTATGGATGACATTAGGAAAAGAAACATCCGGACTATTAAGAAAGATCTCAGGGTTTTGGGAAGAATGTTGAAGGGATCGGGGGCCCAAGTAATATTCTCTTCTATCATACCGACTCTATTTAGCCTGGAGAAGAGGAGGCTGAGGGGAGACCTGATTACGGCCTATAAATACTTGAGAAAAGATGGTGGGGAGGTAGGGGAAGGGCTCTTTACGTTAGTGATGGGTGATAGAACAAGAGGAAATGGGCATAAGCTTAGTCAGGGGAGATTCAGGTTGGATGTTAGGAAGTATTTCTTCTCTGAAAGGGTTGTCAGCCACTGGAATAAGCTGCCCAGGGAGGTGGTTGAGTCCCCATCCCTGGATGTGTTTAAGAATAGGGTGGATGACCTACTTGAGGATATGGTTTAATGGGGATTAGGGATGGTTGGACTCGATGATCTCTAAGGTCTTTTCCAACCTAGAAATCTATGAATCTATGTTTGTGCTGCACAACTTCCTTGGCTGCAGGATAAAATCAGCCAGCTCATTGTAACAGAGCACCCACTTGGTACCAGAAATTATGCCAGCTGTGTGGTCTTGCCTTTATCTAACTTAATCTAACAGTGCAGCAAGAAGTTCTCATGTGAACATTCTTTGTGAATAGAGTTGTTTTCTTGTAAGGAAATTATATAATAGCTCAAATGATCAAAAAGGAAGAACCTCTCTCCATGAACAGAATCTGCACAGCACACCATGGGAAAATCCGTCTGGGGTCTGTCTGACGCTGCACAAATGCAGGGTTCCCACCATCTGAAGGGACATAAGATTTACTTGCTGTCTATATTTCTCTTCTTATTCTGTCTTATTAAAATAGCTATTTTATTAAGCCATTTGTTGTTGGGCCTTTCTTATTGACATCCAGAAAGATTCCCTGCACTGTCTTGCTAGCTCACTTGTCTCCACCCTCACCCCTCGTCCCTCCCAGTGCAAAAGTCACCTTTTTCTCCTTCATATGCCTGCCGCGATGCCGATCGAGACGATCCAAGTTAAGATGTGCTGTCTCGCGGTACAACCTGGGCCCCGGGCCTCAGCCGGGCGGGGGGGCGGGGCCAAGCGGCCGCTCGCCAGGCGCGGCCGGCCGGTGGGGGGGCAGCAGCGGCGGGGGGGGGGGGGCGGGGGGGGGGGGGGGGGGGGGGGGGGGTCAGCCCTCCCTCGCCTCAGCCGGGCGGGGGGGCAGGGTGGCGATGACGACCCAGCAGCCCTGTGCCGGCCCCCCCTTGTTGTCGTTGTTGTTGTTGTTGTCGCAGCTCCGGCCGCTCGCGCTCCGTAACCGCCGCCGCCCCCTCCCGCCGAGGGACCATCAGCTGCGAACGAACCGGCGCAGCGCGGCCCGCCGCGCGTCTCCGTCCCGTCCAGCCGCGGCTCGCTCCGCGCACGGGCGACAGCGCCGAGGCAAACGCCGCGCCCGCGGCCCCGGCCGGCAGCAGCAGCAGCGGCGGCGTTCCCGGGGCGCCGCCGGGCGCGGTGGGCGGCGCGGCGCGGGAGTGCCGGTGTACCGACTTCGTTGGAAGAGGGGGAAAGAAAGAAGTCTGTCTTTCGTTCGGGGCCCTGGATCAAAAGATTCGATGATGACTTTTCCAGGCCAGCAGCATCCCCACAGGTGGCTGCACGCCAAAGTTTAACGTCTATAGTGTCCCAAGTCCTTGTCATGTATATATTTGAAGAGCTTGCCTCCGGTACATGGGCTGATACCCAAACCAGGAGTACCGGGAGTTTTATCAAGTCAGAACTGTTAATAGTGCTGGTTTCTCTAGCACTTTGTCAACACTTTAACTACAGACTTATGTTAAAGCCATGCTTCCCATCGTTCCCAGTCGCTTACCTCCTCCTGTTGAGGCAGTTGTCGCTTATTTTTTTTTCTTCAGTCGCTTACTTCTTCTTTCCTTTGGTTCCTAATTCTTCGTGTTTCCCGATAATATCTTTTGCATACCCCCCTGCAATCAGGGGGGGCCAATATCTTTTTCCAAGTTTTAATCCACGCTTCTCTAAGAAGCTTCCCAACAACGACAATGCAACGTCCCGTTCCATCGTCTTACCGCGACAGTGGATCCTACAGATCTTCCGGCTTTCCCCTATAGGCCGCCTGTATGTAGATCTGCACGGCTTTCCCCGATGGGCCGCCTTAATGGATCCTGCGGATCGTCGGCTTTCCTGTATAGGCCGCCTGGGTAGATCCGCCCGGCTTTCCCCGATGGGCCGCCTGAGGTCGCCGTCCCTTCTCCGCTAAAATAACACTCGTTCAAAACAAGTAATAAATGTCCCGAGTGAAACGATGAGTCCAGCTCATTTTTTCCCGTCCCTGTTCGGGCGCCATAATGCGGAGAAGGGATTTGGAGAAGTACTGAGACGACTCAATATGAGTTAGCTGCAGGAAGTCTCGTTTATTGCGCAGTTCTTATTGCTTATATAGGCAGTATTTGCCAATAATCCTAAGACCACACCTTTTCTACACCATTATTGGATGATACATATGCTTGTCATATTTAACAGCTTATTTCAAACAGGTACCCGCCTAGCGAAGCTCTGCTCTAAGCAAACACTACTCCCTTATCATGCTGCATAGTTTTCTTATCCTTAACTTCAAGGGCATTCTGCCCCTGAGGCCTAACTTTAGAGCTCCAGTCCTTATTTACACAGGGTTTTTCTTCGTGCAGTCTCTTCAAGGATCTGCACTCCGACAATATGCCCAGAAACATGTTCTAAGAAGAGTCAGTTGATGATTTTCCTAGGGGCTAAAGTTAGACTGACTAGCCTGTAATTCCCTGGATCATCTTTTTGGCCTTCTTTGAAGATGGATGCAACATTTGTCCTTTTTCAGTCATCAAGGATCTCCACTGATCTCCACAGCCTTTCCAAGATGATAGAGAGCAGCCTCCCATTGACATCAGCCAGCTCTCAGCACCCTTGGACGCATCCCATCTGGTCCCATGGACTCGTATGGCTTGAGATTTCTCAAGACATTCCTGATTTGACTCTCATCCACTACTAGTAGAATTCTTCTCCTTGAACCCCATCTCTATGTATAGAGTCCTGGAAGACTTTGTTGATGAAGACCAAGAAAAAGAAGGAAGTGACTACCTCAGCCTTATCCGTGTCTGCTATCAATAAATTACCTACCCCATTCATCAACGAATGCTCGTTTTCCTTGCTCAGTCTTTTACTATTAATGTATCCATAGCAGCTGTTCTTGTTGCCCTTGAATCCATTGCAGGTGTCAACTCTAGGAAGAATTATTTCCACCACCCAAGCTGTGGAAAGAACTAGCAGGGACTGTGAGGATGAACCACTGCCCACTGTACTTGAAGAGCAGGTTCGGGAACATCTGAGGAACTTGAAGGTGCACAAGTCCATGGGACCTGATGAGATCCATCCGCGGGTCCTGAAGGAACTGGCGGATGAAGTTGCCAAGCCACTGGCCATTGTATTTGAGAAGTCGTGGCGGTCTGGCGAGGTCCCCGATGACTGGAAGAGAGGGAATATAACCCCCATTTTTAAAAAGGGGAACAAGGAGAACCCGGGCAACTACAGGCCGGTCAGCCTCACCTCTGTGCCTGGCAAGGTCATGGAGCAGATTCTCCTGGGAACCATGCTAAGGCACATGGAGAGCAAGGAGGTGGTGGGTGACAGCCAACATGGCTTCACCAAAGGCAGATCGTGCCTGACCAACTTGGTGGCCTTTTATGATGGGGTGACAACATCGGTGGACAAGGGTCGACCAACGGATGTCATCTACCTGGACTTGTGCAAAGCTTTTGACACTGTCCTGCACGACATTCTTCTCTCTAAACTAGAGAGGCATGGGTTTGATGGATGGACCACTCGGTGGATAAGGAATTGGCTCAATGGCCGTACTCAGAGAGTAGTGGTCAACGGCTCGATGTCCATGTGGAGACTGGTCACGAGTGGCGTCCCTCAGGGGTCCGTGTTGGGCCCAGCCCTCTTCAACATCTTTGTCGGTGACGTGGACAGTGGCATGGAGTGCACCCTCAGCAAGTTCGCCGATGACACCAAGCTGTGTGGTGCCGTCGACACGCTGGAAGGGAGGGATGCCATCCAGAGGGACCTCGACAGGCTGGAGAGGTGGGCCCGTACCAACCTCATGAAGTTTAACCAGGCCAAGTGCAAGGTCCTACATCTGGGTCATGGCAATCCCAGGCACAATTACAGACTGGGTGGAGAATGGATCGTGAGCAGCCCTGAGGAGAAGGACTTGGGAGTACTGGTGGACGAGAAGCTCAATATGAGCCGGCAATGTGCTCTTGCGGCCCAGAAGGCCAACCGCGTCCTGGGCTGCATCAAGAGGAGCGTGGCCAGCAGGTCGAGGGAGGTGATTCTCCCCCTCTACTCTGCCCTCGTGAGACCTCACTTGGAGTATTGCGTCCAGTTCTGGAGCCCCCAACATAAGAAGGACATGGACCAGTTGGAGAGGGTCCAGAGGAGGGCCACGAAGATGATAAGAGGGCTGGAGCACCTTTCCTATGAGGACAGGCTGAAAGAGTTGGGGCTGTTCAGCCTGGAGAAGAGGAGGCTCCGGGGTGACCTTATAGCGGTCTTCCAGTACCTCAAGGGGGCCTACAAGAAAGATGGGGAGAGACTGTTCAGGAGGGCCAGCTGTGATAGGACAAGGGGTAATGGTTTTAAAATAGAGGGAGGTAGATTCAGGTTGGATATTAGGAAAAAATTTTTTACCATGAGAGTTGTAGAACACTGGAACGGGTTGCCCAGAGAGGTGGTGGATGCTCCATCCCTGGAGACGTTCAAGGCCCGGTTGGATGAGGCCCTGAGCAACCTGATCTAGTTGGAGATATCCCTGTTCCTTGCAGGGGGGTTGGACTGGATGACCTTTGAAGGTCCCTTCCAGCCCTAACCATTCTATGATTCTATGATTCTATTTCAGAAAGATATCACCATGTAAATAACCCATACTGCAAAATAAATACTGCATCTCCAAGCTTGATAATTGTCACAAAGCTATCACTGTTGGTTTTTTTTGTTTGGAAGACTTACTTTCTGAGCATTACAGTGAGATCTCACATGAAGATGTCAATATGTTTAGTATTACAAAATTGACCTGGTTTTGATGGGGACAGAGTTAGTTCTTTTTAGCAGCTAGAAGAGCTCTGTGTTTTGGATTTAATCTGAGATTCATTATGAGAAGAATGTTGATAGCACACTGAGGTTTATAGTTGGTACGGGGACATCAAGGACTTTTCAGCTTCCCATGTTCTTGCCGGTGTGCAGGAGCACAACAGGCTGGGGGGCAGCATAGTCAGGACAAAGGGTCCACAACACCCCTTATGATTTGAACTTAGACTTAGGATTCAGGGCTAAATTAGCCAATGGAGTATTCCATATCATGCAGTGTCATGCCCAGTATATAAAGGAGGGTTGACTGAGAAGAAGAGCTCTTGCTCTTCCAGGGGCGCTCTCTCAGTCTCTTGGAGTGCTCTCTCTCTCTCGTTCTCTTTTCGGGCCTCTTGCTCATCCAGGATTTGCGGTGTTGAGACTTGTCTGTTTTGGGATTGCTTACAAGGACAGGACAGGCGTTGGTCACTGGGTGGTGAGCAATTATACTGTGCACAGAATCATAGAATGGTTAGGGTTGGAAGGGACCTCAAAGATCATCTAGTTCCAACCCCCCTGCCATGGGCGGGGAAACCCTCCACTACACCAGGTTGCCCAAAGCCTCATCCAACCTGGCCTGGAACACTGCCAGGGATGGGGCATCCACAACTTCTCTGGGCAACCTGTTCCACTGCCTCACCACTCTCAGAGTGAAAAATTTCTTTCTTATATCTAACCTAAATCTGCCCTCTTTCAGTTTAAATCCATTGCCCCTTGTCCTATTGCGGAGAAACCTTTTGGCTGCTGCAGCATCCTGTGAAAGTTCTTTCCCTATGCAGGCTAACTAAGAAACACCTGTAGCTCGTTACACTGGGAAAGTCACCTTGAAACAGGTGCTGTAGCATTCAGCCAATCACTCTGGGAGATGGATGGTCAAGTGACCAATAGCCTTGACCCATCTAGCAAACCATGTGACTCCTGACTATTTAAGGCAGGGCGTTTACTCTTAAGGATGAGGTATTTTGTCCTGAGTCTTGGAGGAGTGTGGTCCTTCCTTAGAGTAGAGCCTAAAGCCTTTGCATTAGAACATTGGTCTGCTTGGAGCTGCCTGAAGCCTTCCAGCTGCGACAACTGGTGACCCCGACGTGATCCAGCCGCAACTAAGATCTGAAGGTACGTGCTTCCGTACATGGGGCTCCAAGGGACGAACTCCAAATTAGAATGATGGGACAAAGCTCCACAAAAGAAAGCATGATGTTTTCCATTCTCAAACTTGCAATGACAATCACAGGTGCTAAAATAAGTGATGAAGCTCTCTGTGAGCTGTTAAATTGGGTGGCAGAGCATGAATGCCTGACCGACCTCAACACCCCCTTTAGCTCAGAAGCATGGAAGCAGCTAGGGGATAAGCTAATCTATGAAACAGTGTTTGGATGTCAGAACCTGACTGGTCTACTACGTATTTGGGGAACTGTATATGATGTAATGCAGAAATGGACAGTAGAAAGGAAGGAAAAAGTATTGCCAGATTCTGATGAATCCGCAAGTGAAGCTTCGGAAGGGGACGATGAGTTATCTGAAAGGGGACTGACCACGGGTAGTGCACCAGTTGTGCCCCTGCTGTCCTCAGATATGGAGAAAGTTGTGGGGACTGCACAGAAGCTTTATCCCTCCCTGCGAGATTATGTCCAACCCAAGTGTCCTCCTCGTGATTTTTTGATGTGAGAATACTCCTCCGGACAAGACAAAGCATCGGGGCGTCCCCCACCCTTTGCCCCAACAGCCTCCCCTTCTTCTGCATTTCAGCTGGCTACTTCAGCCATTACAGCAGAACGTGCTCTTCCTACTGCTCTGCCATTGGCCCCTCAACCAGACCAGGCACCACAAGGACAGTTCCCAGGCATGGCACTCTGGTTTACTGCAACTTCATGTCCTGCGGCATCACCCATAGCGCCCGGCTATCTGCCACGGGCACAAATGGAGCAACCCCGAACAAAGCATTTCATAATACAGCAGGTTATGGCAGGCTTGCAAGGAATGTCGCAACAACTAACGGCATTGATGGAAATGTTGCGGCAGTTTACTGCTGCCGAATCTGTACCGGGACAACCTGGGCTGGCTGTGCCAACCGGCCCAGCAACGACCCCGGAAGTGGTGCCAAGTGTTGCAGTGCCCTACTGTGGACGGCCCAGAGTCGTGACCATACACCAATATGGTTAGAAAATCATGCTCCGTTTATTACAAACAACACACAGGTTATACAGCAGAATGTGACGTGACACGACTACATACTACAATTGGCTTGCTTAGCGTAAACACACTCTCGTGGGTTATAGTGATAGGGCAGCGCTAGCAGACCACAGGTAATAAGCTCATCTCTTTAGTCTCCTCATTGCGGTCATCGGAGAGGCATCCAGGAGGCGTGCATCTTGGCAGGCTATCAGTCTACATTTCCTTTTAAGGCCATTGAGATAACTTGAAGGACAAAAGTAATCTAGTTGGTAACCTTGTGCTCTGGGGCCCAAACAGGGATTGTCCATACCCGAGAGAATATTATGGCCAGTCTCGGAGAGGAACTCCTCCACATTTCCCCCTTTTTGTTTTTGGACAATCCATAGCCCTGGCTCTGCTTTAAGGAGGACCCGAGAGGCACACTTCAGGACACACCGTGCTAAGAGAATCATAAACAGCAATGCAACTAATATCGTTATGCCTTTTATCCAACCTGGTATGTTCCAACTACCGAACCAGTTTGAGAACCGGTCATCTTGTGTCGTGATATGATGCATGTTACTTTGGAAGTTTGCAAGTTGCTTATGAATGCTTTGAGAGTGGTCAGATAGGTCCATACAGCACATGCCTTCAAAGTCAGTACAACCATGGCCTTGAGCTAACAATAAAAATCAATAGCAGTGCAATTTTGCAATACAGCATGCTGGATATCATCTACATCAAGCAATAGAGAAGTGAGAATATTAGCGGTATGATTAAATTTCTTTAATGCCCAACAAGCAAGCTTAGCCAACTGATTATTAGCATTGCCGTCAGAGGCTCCTAGAAGGTAGACAGATAGTGCTGCTATTTCAGCTGGATTCAGCAGCTGCACATTGTCATTACAAGTGCTGTCAAATTCTTTTAAGCTCCTCTTACCCTGACTTGTTCGGGTTTTTCGTTCAACTAGAAAATCATGAATGCTAGGGGCAAAGAGAGTTAGGCAACCCAAATAGCAAGGACCACCGATAGCTCCTTGTGTAATTTCGGTCCAGGCACGATCTTCACAGATCAGAAAAATTCCGGGGGAAGGAGCGTATCGTGTGTAAATACTTTCCCAATGAGTGCTCCAGTTTTTACATCTCCCCACATCGATGTGTCGGACACATTGAAACGCAGTTTGTCTTGGAAGAAAAAACTACGTCCTAATTTAGCCTGATAGGCTTGCTTCAGTGTTTGGAACCAAACCACTCCAGAGCCATTTACAAGTTGCATAGGAGGGCGAATGGTTTTACATATGGCATCGTGACTCATCGACTGGTTCCATAAACCAGAAACATTTTTCCATGTTCCTGGTAACTGGCTACCTAAGAGATCAAGTTCTTGCAGTCCTGCGGGGAATGGTCACATTGAGTGATCTAATCAAGGTGGCTTGGACTTCCGATCCTACATCGAAAGGCCAATCCCACCCACTGCAGATCCGTCTCATGCCACTGGGTTGTTGGTATGAGATGGCAGAGGTATTGACGAATCTTTGAAACTCTGTTATTAGTGCTATTATTTGCCCAAAGTATTGGCGCACCAATAAGGCACGTGCGAAATGGGTCAGAGGCACTTTGCATAGATAAACAGAATTGCGAGACGTTGGTTTTGTTAGTCCAAGTGACCCAACTTATTCAGTGTAGTTAACGTCTGTGCCACTTCAACTCCTGGTGCAAATATTGAAGCTGCAATGATTTTAGCTGGTTTCCCAAATTCTGCTCTGGAATTGCACTAGCTATCACAAGCATGCGTGCTTTGCCTATTCCGGGTGTGTCTATGACTTAGGATCATGGTGGTATGAGGTAAATACATTCCTAAAGTCCCTATAGTACATAGATCTCCCCTTATATGCGAAGGAATACCCTAACCTCTACTATAAGCAGTTACTAGCATATTGTTTTGGTACAGCCTTGCAGAAGCAGTTACTAGCATATTGTCTCCCTTTCTGGTAGTCTTACCATCTAGACTATGCCCAAGATTCTGCTGAGCAGGAGGGTAACAATCAGCAGGGTCATCGTGGAGAAGGGAGGCAGGCACGGCACCTTCAGGGCGTCCCCTATTTATCCACACAGTGTGCTTTGCAGCCTCCTTCAGCTCCACTCTGAGCCATCCCTTTTACACCCTCAACAGAGTCTATGACAAAGGTACTGACACAGCGTTGCCGCACGCGTGGCCAGTGCGTGCAACAAGGCTGCCCAGTATGTGCTCTGCCGGCTAGCAGCGGTTTTTGCGAATTGCAACATGTTGTTCAATAACAATCCTCCTAACTTCCTTTTTCAAAGTTACGTGCTCACAATTAAGTCCAGTTAGTAATTCTTTGTCATTAATTTGATACCAGTCAATTCTTTTCCTTCCAGTAGCTACGGGTGGAATCCATACACCTTCCGATCGGAAAAACACACAAAGCATATATACAAGCAACTTTCACACACATAATATACCTAACAATGAGAAACATAAGAACAGTTGATATATTAACATGAAATCTTCTATTACAAGTCTGTCCATTTGAACCATTCTCCTCATTCGGTGTTTCTGTGATCTCTGCTTGCTCTGCTAATTCTTGGATCGCCCCTTCTCTATTTGTAGTTTCAAAAGTCCTGGTTGGCTTTACGTTTCTTGCTGGTAACCAGTATGGACCTGTGGCAAGAACACAAACATACCCTCTTCCCCACGTAAGCAGAGGCGCAGGGCCATCCCATGAGTTGAGTCCAGTTTCTTATAACATACTGTTAATTTTTCTGCAAAAATGGCACTGGGTTTAAAATTGTGATCCACAGCCGTAGTATGTTGCCTAGAAGCAGACAAATTAAGAAAATTTAAAACATATGTGGCTTTGTCCAAGGATTCTTGCGGGGAAATATACGGAAGACTCCCCCTTTTTTGTTTATCAAGCATTTGTTTTAACATTAAATGAGTTCGTTCAAATAACAGCTTGTCCCGTAGGCAAATGAGGGATACCAGTAGTGTGAGTCACTCCCTGATCCTGTAAAAAGGTACTATACCGGACTATTGTCTGTCCCGATTTTCTTCGGTACTCCCATGGTTTTCTCCAGTGTGAGCAGTAGCAACAACAAAGGCAGAAAACATATCAACAGTTACATGGACATATTTAGATTAAAGAAACGATTGAATATAAGTAATATCAGTTTGCCATAATTCATTGACACATAAACCTTTTGGATTTACTCCTGCTGGAGTATTTGAAGGCACAATACGCTGACGATCAGGGCAGACGTGTACAATCTGCTGAGCTTGATCTGCTGTCGGACCTGATGGGAAGTATCATCAACCACCAATTGACAAACTGTAGGACTAATCATCATTCCTTGAGGCAGTACAATCCAATGATATTGTTGCGTGGGTTGTTCATTGTTAAGTACTGGAACTGAAAAGGCAAATCTAGGACAATCGTTAGGGTGTAGATAAATAAAAGAGTAAAAAGGTAGAAAAACCCAGTCTTTTAAATCAATCACCATCAAATGCTAATATTCTGGAATCATAGTAGGATTTGATACACCCGGTTGTAATGCACCCATTGGTGAAATGATTGCATTAAATAGCTCTTAAATCTTTTAACATATATCTCCATTTTCCTGATTTCTTTGGGTTAACAAATATTGGAGTATTCCATAGGGTAGTGGAGGGAATTATATGTCCTAATTTGAGCTGTTCATCGCCTAATTTTTGAGCCCACATTCTGACACCCTTTATTAAATCTGCAATTGTTTTTGCCCGATTTCTGATAGGATCAAGAGCTCGCCTGTGCAAAAAGTATTCATTTGATTCATGTCAATATGGGACAATAGATGTGCAAATAGGTTGCGAGGAGTAGGGTGTGCTATTCAAGATAAGTGATTGTCTTAGCTTAAGATCTCTGTGAAATGCAAAAAACATAAACCTGCGAAATGCCTCATGATGCTGCAAACCACCAGAGTGATACACAGAATGCTCTGTCACTACAGAGCAGAGAACTCTGGTGACAGTTGATCATGATGCAAAACGAAATAAAACGAAATTGTAAAAAGGTAGAAAAGGATGGAGAGCAGAGATGCTGGGAAGCACTCCTTAGATGGTTACCTTCCGCTTCAGGATTTTTCAGCCATTTAAAACATCCTGTTATAACACTGCCAATAGCTACAGCTGCCCCAATATTGTCACCAACACTGCTGTATACATGGGCTTGGCACGTGCTTAAGAGGATATCTTCAATTACTAACTGGAATAGCAAGACATCTGCAGCAGCTGGATTTTCTGTTTGTCTCTGAACTGCTGCTTGCAGCCGATCAAGGAAATGTTCATAAGGTTCCTGTGCTCCCTGCCGAATGGAAGCAAAGGAAGCCTCCCCGTCCCAAAAAATCAGGGACACGTCTTAATGCTCTCATAGCCAATTCAGTCAGTTGTTGGAAAGCCACTTGCTGTAACCTTGCCTGTGCCTGATTTTGACATGTGTGACATTTTATTCATCCCAAAATGTTTAGCTCTCAATTTAAGAAATTTAACACCTATAACACTTTAGCTATTGTTTCATTGGGAGATTTCCCTGTCATTCCCCCTTTTTGTTTTAAAAGCATATTCTCCAAAGTGCCATGTCCTATGATCGGTTGCCCAGCAGGATTGTAAGGAATACCGGTAACATGCTCAATACCTTATGATGACAAAAATACATACGTCTGATAAGAAGTGTATGCCAAAGTTCCTGCAAGCGTAAACCACGAGGATTAACACCATTCATTGGTGGCATGATCATATTTTAACAGCTAGTACACAATTGTACGATTGAGCAGGCTTGTTGTTGTGTTAAACCAAATTTTCACCTAATAGCATTAGCATTCTGATGGTAGAAGTCATGCAAGATTTTGCCTGTATTAACGAGTTTGGTACCAGAGCTGCACTCGTGAGCGGTTCAGCTCGTCTGTTCCCTTCTGCTATAGGCCTTGGAAGCGTGGTGTGCGCTCGCAGAGGTACCATGGAATATGCATGTTTACGGTTTTGCAACACTGATATTAACTGTTCAAATTGCTGGAACAAAGGAGGATTAGTTATTTCCCGCGATGTCGATCGAGACGATCCAAGTTAAGATGTGCTGTCTCTTGGTACAACCTGGGCCACGGGCAGCGGCGATGCAGCCGCTCTCCAGGCTCGGCCTGCGGTGGGGGGGGGGGGGGAAGGGATGGGGGGTGGCGCGGGGGCAGCGGCGGCAGCGGAGGGCCAGCCTTGCCTCGCCTCAGCCGGGCGGGGGTGCGGGGGGGCGGGGTGGGGACGACGACCCATCCGCCCGGTGCCGGCCGCCCCCCTTGTTGTTGCTGTTGTTTTTGTTGTTGTTGTTGTCACGGCTCCGGCCGCTCGCGCTCCGTAACCGCTGCCGACCCCTCCCACCGAGGACCATCAGCTGCAAAAGAACCGACACGCCAGAGAAGGGCAAAGCAGGGTTAAGTTTTGGGTGGCAGGAGGCTCCTCCTTGGCCCGACGACAGCGATGACGAAGCCGTACAGTCACCACCCCCCGAGTTCCCTTGGGCTGGCACTTCCGCTTTGTGCCCAGTTGGCGCTGGAGGGGTGGCGGGCACTTCCTCTGTTGTCCTTGAGCAGGCTGGGGGCCCCATAGGCTCTTTAGACTCAGTTTTTTGTTCTGACACAGTTTCTCCCAGCCCCTCAGCTTGTTTCTGCACCTCAGTGATAGTAGAACAGGTGGGAGCTCGCATGCCTTTTGTTGGGTGTAAATGTCCGACCCCAAAGAACTGCGCAATACGGGAGGGTGGCGGCGGCGGCTCGTGCAGCTCGCCAGAGGTGTTATCCGGCTGCAGGGCTTTTATGGCCGCAGCAGCAACTTTTCGCTCAGCTTTCATCTCCCGTAAGGTGTTAATTACGACATGCCACGTCCGTCCCGCTTCTTTTGCTGTTTTTCCCTCTTTTCCTCCCGCTACAGTGGTCTCCCAGAGATGTTGGCAAGATTGACAAGCTTTACCTTGCGGCCAAAAAATAGCTGAGTGCCAGTACAAGGACCCACCGTCTTCACTGATGGATCTGGGAAAATTGGGAAAGCTATTGTTACCTGGAAGGAGGAATCTGAGTGGCAGGTGCTGGAAGGCCATGAGTCAGGCTCAGCCCAGTTGGTTGAACTAAGGGCTGTTGCCATGGCCTTTCAATGGTTCTCGCAGGTACCTTTGAATTTGGTCACAGATTCTGCTTATGTGACAGATATAACGCAACGCTTAGATTGTTCACTTCTGAAAGAAGTGAATAATGCAGCTTTGTTTTCTCTATTAAAAACCTTATGGTGTGCAATTCAAGATTGAGTTCACCCATATTACATCCTGCATATCCATAGTCATACTAATTTGCCAGGCTTCATAATGGAAGGCAACGCCAGGGCTGACATGCTAGCTGTGATAGTTTGATGTGTGGGGGGGTGTTCTGGTGGCAGGGGAGGGGATTTGCTCCCTGTGCCACCAGATCTGAGTCCCATCCCCCCCCGGGGGAGGTTGAGCCAAGGCGGCGCCTCTGCGGATTGCCCTATTTAAGTTGGGACAAAGGGGCGGGAAAAAGGTCTTTTTGCTCAGGAGCGAGGAGAGAGCAGGAGGGCGCTGCCCTCGCTCCCGGCTCCCGGCCGAGCGGCCGCTCGGGCCCGGGCCGGCGCCATGTGCTCAAGATGGCGCCGGGGAGCCGCATGGGGGACTCGATAAGCGCCCCGCTCCCGGGGTGCCCGCCGGGCCGAGCTCCCCCAGAGAGGATTAATATCTAAGAGAAGACAACCACAACGACCGGGTCAGCAAAGATGGAGCAGGAGGAGGTGTACTGGAGCTGAGGCTTCCCTTGCAAATCGGTGTGAGATGGCAGGCGGCCCCCCTGCAGCCAGGGTGTACTCGGCGGAGCAGCGACCCACTCTTGGCCCGTGGAGAAACCCACGTCGGGAAGGAGATGCCTGAGCCCAGGAGAGGTCGTGGAGCAGGGGATGCGCGACCAGGTACTGTTGATAATGGGGCATGGAATGCACGACGAGGTCGTGGAGGCATCTGGAGACCGTGGGACGACCCACGCCGGCGCGAGTGGCAGCAGCTCCCTAAGAGGCCGAGACTGGTAAAGCCCGAACTGGTGCGATCCATGGGGAGGATTGCAATCCTGCGGGCAGGACTTACTTTGGAAAAGTTTGGGGACTTTTTCTTTGTGAGTAGGGGATCCACCGAAGCAAGGGAAAAATGGTGTAAAGACTCCTCCTCCTTTAAGAAAGGAGCGGCAGTGAACAACATGGATGAACTGACCTATACTCCCCCATTCCCTGTCTCCCTGCGCCGCTGGGGGGAAGACAGAGCCAGGAACGAAAGGAAAATAGGGGGTGGGGAGGTGTTGTTTTAAGATCGGGCCTTGTTTTCTCTTTCTCCTCTCAAGTAACCGGTTTCGTTCCCTTTTGTCTTTTGTTTAGTAACTGTTAATAAATTGTTTTGTTTTTTTTAAGAAGATAAGCCTGAGTCATGTTTTGCCCGAGACCATGGTTGGTGGGTGCTCCCTTTCGGTTCTTGTCTCGACCCTCAGTCCAAAAAAAAAAAAACCACGACACTAGCTAACCCCGCATGGGTAGCACCTCAGCCCGATAAAATCGCACAAGCCAAGGCATCGCATAATGTCTTCCATCAAAGTGCACATACCCTGCGGAAACAGTTCCACTTAACGCCCACTGAGGCTCGGGACATTGTCAGCGCTTGCGCTGACTGCCACGGACTTGCGGCACCTCTGCCATCGGGGGTAAACCCCAGAGGCCTAAAGGCCCTGCAGCTTTGGCAGACGGATGTAACGCATATTCCTGAATTTGGTAGATTTAAGTATGTGCACGTGTCTATTGACACTTTCTCCTCAGCTATGTGGGCAACTGCTCATACTGGGGAGAAAAGTCGTGATGTCATTGCCCATTGGAAACTCGCTTTTGCGGTCTTGGGCGTGCCTTCTTCTATAAAAACCGATAATGGCCCGGCCTACATCTCACAGAAGATGCGGCAGTTTTTACACCTATGGAGTGTAAATCATACTTTGGGTATTCCGCATTCTCCTACTGGTCAAGCCATTGTTGAATGTGCTCATGGCACCTTGAAGGGTGTTTTAGAAAAACAAAAAGGGGGAATGCATGGAGAAACCCCACAGAGTCACCTGGAAAAAGCGTTATACACAATTGACCATCTTACTGTGCCATCAAATTCAAGTAATCCCATTGTTTTGAATCACTTTCTGTTGCAGGAGCCCTTCTGTGGACGGCCCAGAGTCATGACCATACACCAATATGGTTAGAAAATCATGCTCCGTTTATTACAAACAACACACAGGTTATACAGCAGAATGTGACGTGACACGACTACATACTACAATTGGCTTGCTTAGCGTAAACACACTCTCGTGGGCTATAGTGATAGGGCAGCGCTAGCAGACCACAGGTAATAAGCTCATCTCTTTAGTCTCCTCATTGCGGTCATCGGAGAGGCATCCAGGAGGCGTGCATCTTGGCAGGCTATCAGTCTACATTTCCTTTTAAGGCCATTGAGATAACTTGAAGGACAAAAGTAATCTAGTTGGTAACCTTGTGCTCTGGGGCCCAAACAGGGATTGTCCATACCCGAGAGAATATTATGGCCAGTCTCGGAGAGGAACTCCTCCACACTTCCCCCTTTTTGTTTTTGGACAATCCATAGCCCTGGCTCTGCTTTAAGGAGGACCCGAGAGGCACACTTCAGGACACACCCTGCTAAGAGAATCATAAACAGCAATGCAACTAATATCGTTATGCCTTGTATGATTAATCCTTTTATCCAACCTGGTATGTTCCAACTACCGAACCAGTTTGAGAACCGGTCATCTTGTGTCGTGATATGATGCATGTTACTTTGGAAGTTTGCAAGTTGCTTATGAATGCTTTGAGAGTGGTCAGATAGGTCCATACAGCACATGCCTTCAAAGTCAGTACAACCATGGCCTTGAGCTAACAATAAAAATCAATAGCAGTGCAATTTTGCAATACAGCATGCTGGATATCATCTACATCAAGCAATAGAGAAGTGAGAATATTAGCGGTATGATTAAATTTCTTTAATGCCCAACAAGCAAGCTTAGCCAACTGATTATTAGCATTGCCGTCAGAGGCTCCTAGAAGGTAGACAGATAGTGCTGCTATTTCAGCTGGATTCAGCAGCTGCACATTGTCATTACAAGTGCTGTCAAATTCTTTTAAGCTCCTCTTACCCTGACTTGTTCGGGTTTTTCGTTCAACTAGAAAATCATGAATGCTAGGGGCAAAGAGAGTTAGGCAACCCAAATAGCAAGGACCACCGATAGCTCCTTGTGTAATTTCGGTCCAGGCACGATCTTCACAGATCAGAAAAATTCCGGGGGAAGGAGCGTATCGTGTGTAAATACTTTCCCAATGAGTGCTCCAGTTTTTACATCTCCCCACATCGATGTGTCGGACACATTGAAACGCAGTTTGTCTTGGAAGAAAAAACTACGTCCTAATTTAGCCTGATAGGCTTGCTTCAGTGTTTGGAACCAAACCACTCCAGAGCCATTTACAAGTTGCATAGGAGGGCGAATGGTTTTACATATGGCATCGTGACTCATCGACTGGTTCCATAAACCAGAAACATTTTTCCATGTTCCTGGTAACTGGCTACCTAAGAGATCAAGTTCTTGCAGTCCTGCGGGGAATGGTCACATTGAGTGATCTAATCAAGGTGGCTTGGACTTCCGATCCTACATCGAAAGGCCAATCCCACCCACTGCAGATCCGTCTCATGCCACTGGGTTGTTGGTATGAGATGGCAGAGGTATTGACGAATCTTTGAAACTCTGTTATTAGTGCTATTATTTGCCCAAAGTATTGGCGCACCAATAAGGCACGTGCGAAATGGGTCAGAGGCACTTTGCATAGATAAACAGAATTGCGAGACGTTGGTTTTGTTAGTCCAAGTGACCCAACTTATTCAGTGTAGTTAACGTCTGTGCCACTTCAACTCCTGGTGCAAATATTGAAGCTGCAATGATTTTAGCTGGTTTCCCAAATTCTGCTCTGGAATTGCACTAGCTATCACAAGCATGCGTGCTTTGCCTATTCCGGGTGTGTCTATGACTTAGGATCATGGTGGTATGAGGTAAATACATTCCTAAAGTCCCTATAGTACATAGATCTCCCCTTATATGCGAAGGAATACCCTAACCTCTACTATAAGCAGTTACTAGCATATTGTTTTGGTACAGCCTTGCAGAAGCAGTTACTAGCATATTGTCTCCCTTTCTGGTAGTCTTACCATCTAGACTATGCCCAAGATTCTGCTGAGCAGGAGGGTAACAATCAGCAGGGTCATCGTGGAGAAGGGAGGCAGGCACGGCACCTTCAGGGCGTCCCCTATTTATCCACACAGTGTGCTTGCAGCCTCCTTCAGCTCCACTCTGAGCCATCCCTTTTACACCCTCAACAGAGTCTATGACAAAGGTACTGACACAGCGTTGCTGCACGCGTGGCCAGTGCGTGCAACAAGGCTGCCCAGTATGTGCTCTGCCGGCTAACAGCGGTTTTTGCGAATCGCAACATGTTGTTCAATAACAATCCTCCTAGCTTCCTTTTTCAAAGTTACGTGCTCACAATTAAGTCCAGTTAGTAATTCTTTGTCATTAATTTGGATACCAGTCAATTCTTTTCCTTCCAGTAGCTACGGGTGGAATCCATACACCTTCCGATCGGAAAAAACACACAAAGCATATATACAAGCAACTTTCACACACATAATATACCTAACAATGAGAAACATAAGAACAGTTGATATATTAACATGAAATCTTCTATTACGAGTCTGTCCATTTGAACCATTCTCCTCATTCGGTGTTTCTGTGATCTCTGCTTGCTCTGCTAATTCTTGGATCTCCCTTCTCTATTTGTAGTTTCAAAAGTCCTGGTTGGCTTTACGTTTCTTGCTGGTAACCAGTATGGACCTGTGGGAAAGAACACAAACATACCCTCTTCCCCACGTAAGCAGAGGCACAGGGCCATCCCATGAGTTGAGTCCAGTTTCTTATAACATGCTGTTGATTTTTCTGCAAAAATGGCACTGGGTTTAAAATTGTGATCCACAGCCGTAGTATGTTGCCTAGAAGCAGACAAATTAAGAAAATTTAAAACATATGTGGCTTTGTCCAAGGATTCTTGCTGGGAAATATACGGAAGACTCCCCCTTTTTTGTTTATCAAGCATTTGTTTTAACATTAAATGAGTTCGTTCAATAACAGCTTGTCCCGTAGGCGAATGAGGGATACCAGTAGTGTGAGTCACTCCCTGATCCTGTAAAAAGGTACTATACCGGACCATTGTCTGTCCCGATTTTCTTCGGTACTCCCATGGTTTTCTCCAGTGTGAGCAGTAGCAACAACAAAGGCAGAAAATATATCAACAGGTATATGGACATATTTAGATCGAAGAAACGATTGAATATAAGTAATATCAGTTTGCCATAATTCATTGACACATAAACCTTTTGGATTTACTCCTGCTGGAGTATTTGAAGGCACAATACGCTGACGATCAGGGCAGGACGTGTACAATCTGCTGAGCTTGATCTGCTGTCGGACCTGATGGGAAGTATCATCAACCACCAATTGACAAACTGTAGGACTAATCATCATTCCTTGAGGCAGTACAATCCAATGATATTGTTGCGTGGGTTGTTCATTGTTAAGTACTGGAACTGAAAAGGCAAATCTAGGACAATCGTTAGGGTGTAGATAAATAAAAGAGTAAAAAGGTAGAAAAACCCAGTCTTTTAAATCAATCACCATCAAATGCTAATATTCTGGAATCATAGTAGGATTTGATACACCCGGTTGTAATGCACCCATTGGTGAAATGATTGCATTAATAGCTCTTAAATCTTTTAACGTATATCTCCATTTTCCTGATTTCTTTGGGTTAGCAAATATTGGAGTAATTCCATAGGGTAGTGGAGGGAATTATATGTCCTAATTTGAGCTGTTCATCGCCTAATTTTTGAGCCCACATTCTGACACCCTTTATTAAATCTGCAATTGTTTTTGCCCGATTTCTGATAGGATCAAGAGCTCGCCTGTGCAAAAAGTATTCATTTGATTCATGTCAATATGGGACAATAGATGTGCAAATAGGTTGCGAGGAGTAGGGTGTGCTATTCAAGATAAGTGATTGTCTTAGCTTAAGATCTCTGTGAAATGCAAAAAACATAAACCTGCGAAATGCCTCATGATGCTGCAAACCACCAGAGTGATACACAGAATGCTCTGTCACTACAGAGCAGAGAACTCTGGTGACAGTTGATCATGATGCAAAACGAAATAAAACGAAATTGTAAAAAGGTAGAAAAGGATGGAGAGCAGAGATGCTGGGAAGCACTCCTTAGATGGTTACCTTCCGCTTCAGGATTTTTCAGCCATTTAAAACATCCTGTTATAACACTGCCAATAGCTACAGCTGCCCCAATATTGTCACCAACACTGCTGTATACATGGGATTGGCACGTGCTTAAGAGGATATATCTTCAATTACTAACTGGAATAGCAAGACATCTGCAGCAGCTGGATTTTCTGTTTGTCTCTGAACTGCTGTTTCAGCCGATCAAGGAAATGTTCATAAGGTTCCTGTGCTCCCTGCCGAATGGAAGCAAAGGAAGCCTCCCCTGTCCCAAAAATCAGGGACATGTCTTAATGCTCTCATAGCCAATTCAGTCAGTTGTTGGAAAGCCACTTGCTGTAACCCTGCCTGTGCCTGATTTTGACATGTGTGACATTTTATTCATCCCAAAATGTTTAGCTCTCGATTTAAGAAATTTAACACCTATAACACTTTAGCTATTGTTTCATTGGGAGATTTCCCTGTCATTCCCCCTTCTTGTTTTAAAAGCATATTCTCCAAAGTACCATGTGCGTATCCTATGATCGGTTGCCCAGTAGGATTGTAAGGAATACCAGTAACATGCTCAATACCTTATGATGACAAAAATACATATGTCTGATAAGAAGTGTATGCCAAAGTTCCTGCAAGCGTAAACCACGAGGATTAACACCATTCATTGGTGGCATGATCATATTTTAACAGCTAGTACACAATTGTACGATTGAGCGGGCTTGTTGTCGTGTTAAACCAAATTGTCACCTAATAGCATTAGCATTCTGATGGTAGAAGTCATGCAAGATTTTGCCTGCATTAACGAGTTTGGTACCAGAGCTGCACTCGTGAGAGGCTCAGCTCGCCTGTTCCCTTCTGCTATAGGCCTTGGAAGCGTGGTGTGCGCTCGCAGATGTACCATGGAATATGCATGTTTACGGTTTTGCAACACTGATATTAACTGTTCAAATTGCTGGAACAAAGGAGGATTAGTTATTTCCCGCGATGTCGATCGAGACGATCTAAGTTAAGATGTGCTGTCTCGTGGTAAAACCTGGGCCACGGGCAGCGGCGAGGCAGCCGCTCTCCAGGCTCGGCCTGCGGGGGGGGGGGGAGGATGGGGGGTGGCGCGGGGGCAGCGGCGGCGGCGGAGGGCCAGCCTGCCTCGCCTCAGCCGGGCGGGGGTGCGGGGGTGCGGGGTGGGGACGACGACCCATCCGCCCTGTGCCGGCCGCCCCGCTTGTTGTTGCTGTTGCTTGTTGTTGTCGTTGTCGCGGCTCCGGCCGCTCGCGCTCCGTAACTGCTGCCGACCCCTCCCGCCGAGGACCATCAGCTGCAAAAGAACCGACACGCCAGAGAAGGGCAAAGCAGGGTTAAGTTTTGGGTGGCAGGACGCTCTTCCTTGGCCCGATGACAGCGATGACGAAGCCGTACAGTCACCACCCCCCGAGTTCCCTTGGGCTGGCACTTCCGCTTTGTGCCCAGTTGGCACTGGAGGGGCGGCAGGCACTTCCTCTGTTGTCCCTGAGCAAGCTGGGGGCCCCGTAGGCTCTTTAGACTCAGTTTTTTGTTCTGACACAGTTTCTCCCAGCCCCTCGGCTTGTTTCCACACCTCAGTGATAGTAGAACAGGTGGGAGCTCGCATGCCTTTTGTTGGGTGTAAATGTCCGACCCCAAAGAACTGCGCAATACGGGAGGGTGGCGGCGGCAGCTCGTGCAGCTCGCCAGAGGTGTTATCCGGCTGCAGGGCTTCTATGGCCGCAGCAGCAACTTTTCGCTCAGCTTTCATCTCCCGCAAGGTGTTAATTACGACACGCCACGTCCGTCCCACTTCTTTTGCTGTTTTTTCTTCTTTTTCTCCCGCCAAGGTGGTCTCCCAGAGATGTTCCCCCACTTCACGCCATTCGTCAACATTAAAGAGTAGCGGACAGGTTTTACAATGTCCATTTGCTTTCGCCCACTTAATGAGGCTTTCTATCTCCTTAGGGTTAACCGTTTCTCCTCTCTTAGAGAGTATACTGGTTAACGACTTGATTGCCACATCCGTTTCCATCGCGGTCTTACCTTGCAGGGGTTCGCTCGGCCGTTGCGAAACTTCCAGGCTCCGGTGATTCTCTTCGTCCCGTGCCCTTCCCTGCTGCACGTCCACAGGCTCCCAATACTGTATTCATGATGCTATGGAGACTTCCGCATTTAAGCGAGTTTATCCGCATTTAAGCAATTTTTCCGCATTTAAGCGACTTTTTCCGCATTTAAGCGATTTCAGGGTCCCTGTTCGGGCGCCACTTGTTGCAGTGCCCTTCTGTGGACGGCCCAGAGTCATGACCATACACCAATATGGTTAGAAAATCATGCTCCGTTTATTACAAACAACACACAGGTTATATAGCGGAATGTGGCGTGACACGACTACATTCTACAATTGGCTTGCTTAGCGTAAACACACTCTCGTGGGCTATAGTGATAGGGCAGCGCTAGCAGACCACAGGTAATAAGCTCATCCCTTTAGTCTCCTCATTGCGGTCATCGGAGAGGCATCCAGGAGGCGTGCATCTTGGCAGGCTATCAGTCTACATTTCCTTTTAAGGCCATTGAGATAACTTGAAGGACAAAAGTAATCTAGTTGGTAACCTTGTGCTCTGGGGCCCAAACAGGGATTGTCCATACCCGAGAGAATATTATGGCCAGTCTCGGAGAGGAACTCCTCCACAACTTTCTTTCGTTGCAGTCTTCAGGCGAGACGCACCTGCCCCGAGCGAAAGTCTGGATACGGGACCTACTCACTAAGACGTGGGAAGGCCCATATGAGCTTATTGCTTGGGGTCGTGGGTATGCTTGCGTTTCCACAGATACTGGGATACGATGGCTACCCGCAAGATGCGTCCGCCCTGACCTGCAACATCAGAAACAGAACAGGCAACGTCCGAACGATGGCCAGAACGGAGATCATCCATCAAATGACCCTTCTAATGGAAATAATGACATCGGCCATCAACCTGTTCCTTCCACGAGTAGAGACTAAATTTCAAGTCTCCGTCGGAGTCAGAATGTTAGAATTAATAACTAAATGTATGACTGGTTTGCTAGATGTATCTCCCATGGTATTGCTGGAAAATCTCCCTGCTTGATTTAAACTAATCTTAAAACAAAAAGGGGGAATTGTGGAGAAACCTTTTGGCTGCTGCAGCATCCTGTGAAAGTTCTTTCCCTATGCAGGCTAACTAAGAAACACCTGTAGCTCGTTACACTGGGAAAGTTACCTTGAAACAGGTGCTGTAGCATTCAGCCAATCACTCTGGGAGATGGATGGTCAAGTGACCAATAGCCTTGACCCATCTAGCAAACCATGTGACTCCTGACTATTTAAGGCAGGGCGTTTACTCTTAAGGGTGAGGCATTTTCTCCTGAGCCTTGGAGGAGTGTGGTCCTTCCTTAGAGTAGAGCCTAAAGCCTTTGCATTAGAACATTGGTCTGCTTGGAGCTGCCTGAAGCCTTCCAGCTGCGACATCCTATCACTACACACCCTTGTAAAAAGTCGCTCTCCAGCTTTCCTGTAGGCCCCCTTTAGGTACTGGAAAGCTGCTATAAGGTCACCCCGGAGCCTTCCCTTCTCCAGGCTGAACAGCCCCAACTCTCTCAGCCTGTCTTCATGTTATGGTTTGAAGTGGGGGGGGAGGTCCGGGTGGCAGAAGCTGCCCATCGCACCGGACTCCCATCCTCCTCGGGGCTTGAGCCAATCGGCGCCTCTGCGAATTGCCCTATTTAGGTCGGACAAAGGAACCGGAAAGGTGTGCCTTTGCCCAGGAGCAAGGAGAAGAGAGGGGGGCACGGCCCCCGCTCCCGGCCGGGCCGGCGGCCCGGGCTGGGCCCGATGCCCGCCCCGTCGAGGATGGCGGCGGCGGAGCCGCTTGGGGAACTCGGGGAGAGCCCCGCTCCTGGGGCGCCCACCGGGCCGAGTTCACCCAGAAAGGACTGAAATCTAAGAAACAGCCACACACATAAGAGGTCAGTGAAGATGGAACAGAACAACGTGTGCTGCGGCTGAGTCCCCCTTGCGAGCGGCCCCTTGTAACAAGTCCTCGGTGGAGCAAGCAGATTCCCACTCGCAGCCCGTGGATGACCCACGTCAAGAAGAGAGATGCCAGAGCCTGAGCACGGTACGCATCTAGAGTCCGTGAGATGACCCCCGCTGATGGGGAGGTGTTTCGTTAAAGGAGATGCCTGAGCCTGAGACTATTGTGAATCATGGGCACAGGTCGAGGCGCATTTTACGCATTTTACGCACTTATGCATTTAAAGTCTCTATGGAGACGCATTTAAGGTCGACATGACGACCCACGCCGGAGCGCATTTAAAGTTTGTTGATGACCCACGCCAGAGCGAGTGGCTACAGCTCCTTAAAAGCCCAGGACTGGTAAAGCCCGCACTTGGGGCAAATCTGATGGGGTAAGGATTTGCCCCCCAGCAGGTAGGATTCACGCTTTCGCCGTGAGTAGGGGATCCGCTGGATCAAGGGACAATGGTGTAAGGACTCCTTTTCCTTTAAGAGAAGCGGCAGTAACAACTTAGAATGAACTGACCTGCACTCCCCCATTCCCTGCCCCCCTGCGCCGCTGGGGGGAGGAGGTAGAGCCGGAAAGAAGAAGCAAAGGAGGGGGGAGTAGTGTTGTTTTTAAGACCTGGCCTTGTTTTCTTGTTATTCTCTCAAGTAACCGTTTTTGTGTGCTTTTCTCTTTTGTAGGTAGCTGTTAATAAATAGTTTTGCTTTAAGAAAACAGCCTCTTTTGCCCAGGACCGTGGTTGGTGGGTGCTCCTCTGTTCCTGTCTCGATCCTCAGCTCTTTTATTACATTTTTCTCTCCTCTCCATTTTACTGGACTGGGAGAGCTGCGTGGGTTTAGTTGCCGGATCGGCCTAACCCACGACACTTCATAGCAGAGGTGCTCCAGTCCTCTGATCATCTTCATGGCCCTCCTCTGGACTCGTTCCAGTAGCTCTGTGTCCTTCTTGTGTTGGGGACTCCAGAGCTGAATGCAGTATTCCAGGTGGGGTCTCACAAGAGCAGAGTAGAGGGGCAGAATCACTTCCCTCAACCTGCTGGCCACGCTCCTTTTGATACAGTCCAGGATACGGTTGGCTTTCTGGGCTGCCAGCGCACATTGCTGGCTCATGTTGAGCTTCTCATCCACCAGCACTCCCAAGTCCTTTTCCTCAGGGCTGCTCTCAATCCATTCTCCGCCCAGCCTGTACTTGTGCATGGGATTGCCCCGACCCACGTGCAGGACCTTGCACTTGGCCTTGTTGAACTTCATGAGGTTCTCACAGGCCCATCTCTCCAGCCTGTCAAGGTCCCTCTGGATGGCATCCCTTCCCTCCAGCGTGTCCACAACACCACACAACTTGGTGTCATCTGCAAACTTGCTGAGGGTGCACTCAATCCCGCTGTCCATGTCTCCAACAAAGATGTTAAATAGCACTGGTCCCAGTACCGACCCCTGAGGAACACCACTCGTCACTGGCCTCCACGTGGACATGGAACCGTTGACCACAACTCTTTGAGTGCGACCATCCAGCCAATTCCTTATCCACCGAGTGGTCCATCCATGAAAACCACGTCTTTCCAGTTTAGAGATAAGGATGTCGTGTGAGACAGTATCAAATGCTTTGGATAAGTCCAGGTAGACAATGTCAGTTGCATCACTTGTTTGTATATATTATTATCATTATACATATATATATTCATATCTTACTATTGTCATTATAACTTTTAATTTTATATTATTATTTTTATTAAATTGTTCTTATTCGAACCCACGAGTCTCTTTCCCTTTTCCCCCTTTAATTCTCTTCCCCGTTTCCCAGGAGTGGGGGAGGGTGAGCAAGCGGCTGTGTGGCGTTTAGTTGTGGCTGGGCTAAACCACAACAGAAATACATCCAAAATTAAATACTACATTTTTTGTGCTATTATGTCTGACTTGATTTACTTGATTACATTGTCCTGTTTTTTTTGTTGATAGCTTGCAGGGGATTATTGACTGAACAAGTTCTGGTTATATGTTCAGTAAGCAGGTTGCATGTTTTATGCAATCTCTTGTCAGTAGAAATTTATCTTGTTCAACTGTGAACACACAATTGTGTTTTGTTTTTTTTTTTAACCAAATTAAACAAAGTACACAGTACTGCTCATGCCAGCCTCTTGCCTTACACTGATATTGTTTTTTGCCAGCTACAAGGACACAGAGTACTTGGTCACATACAAATGCACAGTAGTTGAGCCATTATAAAGTGTTGCAAGGTTGTGTTATCCCATCAACATTTTGTGAGCCAATTTGAACCAGCAGAGTGAGATTGCAGCAGTTGTATATTGGGAAAATTTGCGCATAAAGTTAGAACGTATTTTCTGTTCTTTGCCAATTATGTCTGCAAACGACCACTGGATGTCACTCAGACTTAATTGGCTGTATAAATTAATTTGGCTAACAGGGAACATGGGCCACTTTAAAAGTCATCTTGAAGGTGGTCACCTACTATTTATGGTAGCCTTTAGAAGAATATTGTTTTTTATCTAAAACTAATCATAAAGGGCTCTTTATAGTATCAGTGCTGTTCCTTTAGGGTATATTCTTTATATGAGCTAATTAATAAGGTCATTATTGAAATTATAGTAACATCACCAGTGAGAGAGGGAGACCCATCATAGGTGTTCTTGCACCTATCTTCTTTCCTGTAAGAGAAATGGAAAGGACTATTTGTTGACTTTTGCTAATGCTGTATCAGTTAGTCTTATTTATATTTACACAGGTGGAGTGCTGAGAACACTTGTGTTTTAATAAATTGTTTGATAGACCAGTTACTCTTATGTAAACATACTACTAGCCATGATCTTGAATAGCTGTCTTTGATGGCATTGTCTGAAAGGAATATAACAGGAGAGATGTGTCATAATATATAATTTGATCTCTGTGTTGTAGGAATCCAGAAAGAGTGAGGGGGGCATGTGGAAGAAAAAACATAAGAAATCAACTTTGCTCTAGATGGCCAAGTTTGCCAGCTTAAAAATTTGCCTTGTTTTTAAACAATGCATTTGATGATTGAGAAATTGATATGCAGTAGCTGTGAAATTCATAATCCATTGTCATTTGTTGCCCTCAGAATACATTATATGTCTAAATTCCTCCCTACACACATGCAGAGAAGGATCCTGTGAGGACAGCAGCATCACAGATACTTTTGCAGCCAGTGTCTGCTTACATCTAGAGGGAGACTCTGAAGCAGTGATGTAGACATACAACTGTTCTGCAGTGGTAGTTTTTACAAGCTATTACACTATTTAGTGACAACTAAAGCTCCTGATTAATAATTTTATGTAGAGGACACCCAGCATTTTTTCAGCACAAAATGCTATTGGGAGGAAGACCATCAGACCAGATCAAGCACATGACTTGTGCTGGGTTCAGCTCAGAACAGTCATGCTCAACCTTTAATAAAACATTATAGGCTCCTTTAAGCAAAGAGGGAGAAAGAATGTTAATATTTCTTAGTATTTTAGCAATAGATTAAAAAAAAAATCATAGGAAACAAGCCTTGCTAGTGAGGGTGTACTTAAATCCTCCTTTGCTGAGGGAGCAGGTTCATCAAAGCTGTAGAAGGTATCATCTTGAAGAAACTCCAAAAACATCCCCTTGTCAGGACTGGCTGCTCCCTAAAGGATAGATAACCATGATCCAAGTGTAATAACACAGCCAAAAGGGTAGGGGGGGGTCTCACCAGCTAGCGCCTAGCCCTGCAGTACCCAGGCAAGGTGAGCAGGGCAGAACCCAAGACAGTAACCAGGTTCAACCAAGGGTCCAGATCTTCAGGCAAGTTTGTGGTTATGAGGCAGGCCCAAAGTCAAGCCAAGAAATAAGTTTAAAGGTCAGGATGAGGTCGGGTGAGAGTAACCAGGGTCAGACAACCCAATGATTGCCAGGCAGGTTCATACTTATAAGACAGGCCTGAGGTTAAACCAGGAAAACCATTTCCAGGTCAGGATCTACAACTAAGCAGAGGTATGGCTGACATGCAGAAATAGACTCCACAACTTGGAAAGTTGTAAAGTAGGTATGTTTAATGCAGCGCTGGGTGCACAGGGGATCGCTCCACCACAAACGTGCACACCCGCCGTAGCAGTTTTCTTGTATTTATACAGACATACTCATAACCCCCTCCCCAAAAGGGCAGTCTCTTCCAGGAAATCATTTCCATAGTCCCCACCTCAGGATCTGCCTCAGGCTCCTCCTTGACACGCCTCCTGGTGGTCATGGGTCTTCAGGATGAAGGCCATAGGTCTTCCTCACTGTCTGTTTTTCACCTCTTCCCTAGAATTCCTGTTTTAGCTGAGCTTGCAGAGCCAAACCGGTTCCAGCCTGGCCTGTCCTTGAATGGACATCTGGTTGTCTCCTACTTGTTATTGTTTGAAGACAAATGTTAGTTCTTGTTAGTCCTTATCTCTCCTCCTTGTCTTTTCTTTCTCCCTACGGGTCATGAGTTACAACCTTGCTAGCATTTATTTTGTCTCTCTTACCAGCCTTCTTTTCAGGTAGGTAGTGTTTCAAAGCAGGGATTAGTATCTCATAACTTCTAACATTTCACAGAGCTAATATAGTCTTATGCCTATTCTTATACCTATCCATAGAAATAACAGCTAATATAGTTTCATGTGGCCTTATGCCTACTCCTATACCTATCTCCCATCATGGCCATAACTGAACTAAAGACCAGTACTGCTACAACATAGCTTAGAGTGACTGCTCAGGCCTGTACTTAAATGGGGATCCTAGGCCCATGAGCAGAGGGTGTGGGTGGAGGTCCCAGGTGAGGCTGATCAGGACTATTAAGATCTATTAGTGAACTCAGGTCCTGACAGCCCTTAATAAGGGCTAAATGGGAGAACCAAGGCGGTCTTATTTACAAGTTCATATATATATATATATTTCATAATAAATTTGGGGTATCTAAATACACGTGCTTAAACATCAATTTATTTACATTTAGACTTCTGCATTTTTAATGTCATTAGGGGTCACAATGACCTTACAAATATTTAGTAGACATCCTTTAGCATTACAGTAATTTTATGAGTATCAAAATCCTTAGTGCCAAAACCAGCCAGTCTCACAAATGTTTCATACAACCTGACAAACTAAGTTCACCTAGTTAACAAGGCAAAGGCCTTCACTATCAAAAGCAAATCATTCTCATTTCTGTTATGCCAATCTAAGAGTTTCCAAACAGTTTGTGTGCTTGGGAGCTTGCTTCCTTTCAATTTATATGATTTCTATGATTCTATACCACCACAGCTACTGACAACCTATGCTTGGTCATCAGAGGTCTCATTAGAAACTTTCCAAATACTGGCTGTTTCTGATAGCCATGTAATAATAAGTGATGCTAATGTATCAGTAGCTATTGATTTACATGTCAGATGTTCTGTGAGGCATGAGGCAAAGATCTGCCTTTAACTAGATAGTCTAGGTATCAATAATAAACTAATGACCATCCTCCAATAGCTATTATTGGTATCAGAGTATGGTTCATTTAACACCAACAGAAATAAAAGTACAGAAGTTTCTTCAGGGCTTCTTTTCAGTATGAAAAATAATTTCTGTGGGATGGCAAGAGAAGTATAGAACATGTTAGTTGAATGTAATCCCCCACACCTACACATTTTAAAGTTCTTTACAGTGCTCACTGCCACCCCTTTCATCTCACTCAGAAGATATTTTGGATTATTACACAGTACTCTGTTCGGTATTTATGTGAGATGAAACTTGGAGATAATAGTACACTGCAGCACTTGGACATGCATTGACACATGCAGTTAAGCTCTTTTCTTTTTATCTTTGCAAGAAACCTTCCTATATTGTGCAACTATGAGCAGCAAATCGAACAACTTAGGTACATCATGGTTTATTGGTACCATTACTGCCCTGGGCCTTCTTCCAAACTTTGTTTCGCTGCTCAGATGCACTGAATCTGAGCTGAATACTGCCCGCTCATTCTCTGTTAGTTTTGCATAGTTCGGCCTGCCTTGTGAAAGGATGGCCCTCATTTGTCCCCAAGTGCTCTCTGTGTTCTAGCATTATGGCCTTCTCATGCGTTTTGCCTGAACTTGTTTATTTCAGAAGGAGGCTCGTGAAGCTGAGCTTAAAGTTCTCCACAGTCCAGAAGGGTATCCTGCAGTGCTTCAACCTTCTTGCTGGAAAAAACATTTGAGACTGATTCCCAAGGAAGTGTCAAGAGTAGCACCTAACTCAAACAACCAGCCACTTAGTGGAGAGGAGACATTGTGAAAACTACCAAGAGCAGAGACAGTGCAAATAAGTTCTGGAGCTGTGAGTAAAAAACTTTCCTCCTACATATTGAAGCTCCCTCTCCCTCCCTCCCCTGTGCACTGCGATTTAAAAAAAAATAAAAATTACACATCCTTTCTCTCAGCAGAGAAGGCTTTGTGTTGCTTTTGCTGTCTCCTTCAGCAGGATTTTGAAGGGCACAAGTTACTAGTGTAACAATCCATTTGCAGCATCTTAAAGTTGCTTAAATCACTGTAAGAAACAGATGATTGGCAGGTGGAGAAGGAAGGGCTCGTTTTGCTTTTCAGTCCTCATCCATACTGCATCCCTTTGGTTTGCATACAAAGAGATGTCTCTGGGACGTTGCAGTTGGACCCATCAGGGAGACTATTTCTGGTATCACAGTTAATGTTAATGCTGTTTAAACTACATTCCCTCACTTCTCCCTCCTACCCCACCCCTACCCCACCTCTGTGTGTTTGACTTGGGTTAGGGTATTGAGCTTGCTGGAAAATACCCCAAGGAAAAAATAGGGGGGAAGTTTATCCCATAGAAGGGATAACAATGATACAGGGTCAGGAACCCATCAGCTGAGTGATATAGGCACCTGCCTGCATTTTTAAAAAGCTCAACCCAATGCTGAAGGTGCCTAATCTGGGGCCACAGTCCCCTGGGTTAGGCTTAAAGTAGGATATTCTGATGCTGAGCCTAAATATCTCCTGTGCTGATCCCATGGCAGCCATCTGTGTCAATGACGCCAACAGAGCTGCTCAGATGGCAGCTTGTGGGGGTGAGGGAGAAGTGGAAGTGACCACATAAAAGCCAGATTTATTTTAATACAGAGACTGCTCCAGCCTGGGCTCTCCATGGAGTCACAGCTTCCTTCAGGGCACATCCACCTCCTCTGGCGTGGGGTCCTCCACAGGCTGTAGTGTGAATATCTGCTCTCATATGGTCCTCCATGGGTTGCAGGGGGACAACCTGTGTCACCATGGTCTTCACCACAGGCTGCAGGGGAATCTCTACTCCGGTGCCTGGAGCACCTCCTCCTTCTTCACTGACTTTGGTGTCTGCATAGTTGCTTCTCTCACATTTTTCTCACTCCTCTCTCTCACAGCTGCTGCACAGCAGTTTTTAACCCTTTCTTAAATATGTTGTCACAGAGGTGCCACCAGCATCACTGATTGGCTCAACTTTGGCCAGTGACAGGTCCATCTTGGAGCTGGATGGAACTGTCTCTTTCTGACATAGGAGCAGCCCTTGGTTTCTTCTCTCAGAGGCCACCTCTGTAGACCTTCCCTCCCCACCCCTGCTACCAAAAACTTGTCATGTAAACCCAATACATGCAATAATTTAATCTATTTTAGGTTATGTGATAAAACTCATCTGCACACCCACAAAAGAGTTGAGAGACACAATGGCAGGAGAGGGAGCCCAAATAATACTCTGCCCTGCTATTGTGGTTTAACACCTCCCCACCCCTCTTTCCTTCTGTTCCCAGCTCTACCTCCCCCCCCAGCAGCGCAGGGGGGACAGGGAATGGGGGAGTGCAGGTCAGTTCATCCATGTTGTTACTGCCACTCCTTTCTTAAAGGAGGAGGAGTCCTTACACCATTTTCCCTTGCTCCAATGGATCCCCTACTCATGAGGAAAAATCCACAAACTTCTCCAGCATGAGTCCTGCCCGCAGGACGCAATCCTTCCCCATCAGATCGCTCCAGCGTGGGCTTTACCACAGTCTCGGATTCTTAGGGAGTTGTGGCCACTCGCTTCGGTGTGGGTCGTCCCACAGAGTCTAGATGCCTCACTACCTCGTCGTGCATCCCATGCTCCATTATTAACAGTTACTCGTCATGCATCCCATGCTCCATGACCTCTCTCAGGCTCAGGCATCTCTTCCCCGACGTGGGCTTCTCCATGGGCTGCGAGCGGGTCCCTGCTCCACCAAGTCCATTCCTGGCTGCAGGGGGCCTCCTGCCGTCTCGCCACCGGTTGCAAGGGAAACTCAGCTCCAGCACACCTCCTCCCGCTCCATCTTCACTGACCTGGTGTCTGTGTGGCTGTTTCTCTCAGGTCTTAGTTCTCTCTGGGTGAACTCAGCCCAGCGGGCACCCCGTGAGTGGGGTGCTCCCCGAGTTCCCCAAGCGGCTCCATCGCCGCCATTTTGAGTGGGTGGCGCCGGCCCGGTGCGGGCCGTCGCCCGGCCGGGGGTCAGGGAGCGAGAGCAGTGCCCTCCTCCCCTCTCCTCGCTCCTGGGCAAAAGCACACCTTTCCGGTTCCTTTGTCCCAACGTAAATAGGGCAATTCGCAGAGGCAACGGTTGGCTCAAACCCCGAGGGGGATGGGAGTCCGATCGGGTGGCCAGTTCCTGCCACCAGAACCTCCCCCCCCACATCAAACCATCACACTCCTGTAGGCAGCTAAGCACCACATAGCCGCTCACTCACTCCCCCACCCAGTGGGATGAGGGAGACAATCGTTAGGGTAAAAGTTAGAAAAATCATGGGTTGAGATAAAAACAGTTGTCATGGTTTAGCCCATCCAGTGGCTAAGCTACCACGCAGTCACTCGCTCACTCCTTCCTCTTTGGTGTGATGGGGAGGAGAATTGGAAGAAAAAAGGTAAAACTCATGGGTTGAGACAAGGACAGTTTAATAGGACAGCAAAAAGAGAGTGAAGGGATAACAACAGCAATAATACTAAGAAAAAAACCCAATACAAAACAAGTGATACAATTGCTCAGCACCTGGAACCCAATGTCCAGCTTGCTCCTGATCTGCGATGCCCCTCCCCCCAGCTAGCTCTCCCAATATATATTCTGAGCATGACATCATATGGTATCGAATATCCCCTTGGCTGGTTTGGGTCAGCTGTCCTGGCTGTGTCCTCTCACAGCTTCTTGTGAAAATTGACTCTATCCCAGCCAAACCCAGGACAGTATCCACCCCTTATTCTATACCATCGATGTCATGCCCAGATCATGGATTTTCTAATTAATCACCACCACTGCTCTTGTCTTTGAGATATATATATAGAGACAGATATCATTCCCTTAGTCTATGGCTGTGACGGCTGAATGCACGGACTCCGTAGATGTGATAGCAGAGACACCTTTATTATTATTATACAGGCAGCTTTTATAGATCATCACTCTAGCCACGATGTGTCCACGCGCCCCTCACCCAGCTGTGATTGGTTACAAACAATAGTGCACGCACCTATTTTAACTTTACTATTGGTTATGCCTAAAAAGGCACTATTTTCCATCTACTAAACTAAACATCATTTTCTCACACACTATATCATCTTCCCATACTCCCCATGTCAGCTTCTCACACTCCCTACACCAGCTGTTCACACTCCCTTTTCTCTTTTATCCTCTTTATTGGTGTTTTCCAGCTTCATCAATAACACAGGCTTAAATCATCAAGGTCAGGCCCCAACTGTAACTGTGTGTATGATTCCACCATTCCCCTTTTTTGTTTTTCTATGACCATTACTTGATGAACCGTACTTTGTACCATCCGTTGGAAGCATGACAATAGGCAGGGGATGATTATTACTATGCATAAAAGGACTACTAGTAGTATAATGCCTGCTTTTGCTAAAGATTTTAACCAACCTGAAATTCCCCAATTCTTGAACAAGCTACCCAACCAATCTTGATGAACCTGAAATTCATTCACCCGATCTTTCAATATCTTTCAATTCCTGTATTGTCTCATGAATTGATTCTGAGTGATCAGACAAGTTCATACAACACATTCCTTCTAGTACTTCACAACCATGCCCTTGCATCAGCAATAAAAAATCTATGGCAGCTCGATTTTGCAGTGTAGTGTGTCTAATAGAATCTACATAAGTTAAGAGCATGTCTAAAGCAGAAGCTGTAGCATTAGTTTGTTTCACAAGCCAACAACTTAATTTATTCAGTGTAGTTGACGCCTGTGCCACTCCAACTCCTGGTGCAAGTATTGAAGCTGCAATGATTTTTGCTGGATTTCAAAACTCAGCTCTAGAATTGCACTGGCTATTAAAAGCGTGTATACTTCGCTTATTTCGGATGTGTCTATGACTTAGGATCATGGTGGTGTTAGGTAAATGCATTCCTAAAGTTCCCATAGTACATGGACCTCCCCTTATATGCGAAGGAATACCTTGCCAAGCTCTATCCCCACATATCAAGAACAATCCCTGTGGCAGGCGTAATGGTGCATTAGCAGATTTGGAGATAGTGCGACTGGTAATATTGCACCATGCAGTCACTCCGATACATATCTGTGGTGGCATTTACACTAACTACTCCTGTTTGATCTGATCCTGAGTAGTTAAAGTATAGGCAGTAATCCATTTTTACCGATCCTAGGAGCTCTAGCTCTTGCGGCTCTGATCCATGTAAGGGTAGGTGTTTAACCCATTTATGCCAGTTATTGTGCCATGAGGAACATAATTCGCTGCTTATGCCGCCTGGCATGTTGTTGATACATAACGACTTTACCTTATCTGTAGGCAATCCAATTAGGCAAGCGCGGAAAGGGTTACCTGCAGAGGATATTGACAAGCAGATAGTGTCCTGGCCTGTGGCATTAGCCATTGTCACCCATATGTTCCTTCTCTGTGAAACTGAGACCCATACAGCTCCAGCTATGGAGCATATTTCTAAGATAATTATTCCCAGCAATAGATAATAAACATTCATTGTCGCCTTCAGCCAAGTTCTCCTCTCACTGTTTCTTAGTTCTTTCCCAATTAATCTCAAGCTCTGTCCCCCAGATCAAACAAGCAACCCAATCTCCCACTCGTCCTTTCAGTCCCAAACTTTGTGGTCCGTGATGTTCCCAGTCCAATGCTGGTGGTGCTATGTTCCAGATGATTATTCCAGATCACAGGGTTGTTGGCATCTACTAGACTCTTTCGCATCTATCCTGACGTTGTCTGAGGTGGTCTCATGATTGCGGTTCAAGGCTGGTCGCACGCACCTTGCAGGGACCCACTTGACGCCGTTATCTGTGGAAACACAAGCATATCCTCAACCCCAGGTTAATAACTCAAATGGTCCCTCCCATCTTTGTGTTAATAATGATTTTACCCATACTTTTGCTCGTTTACCTTCTTCCCCTTTGTTTGGGAGAGAGTGAAAATGTCTTACAATAGGAGGATCTGCATCACGATTGTGCAAATTTAGGTAATTCAAGGTGTATATAGCTTTGTTAAGCCTGTTTTGTGGGGGCTCATCCTGCATTCCCCCTTTTTGTTTTTCTAGCATGGTTTTGAGAATCGTATGAGCACGTTCTACTATTGCTTGGCCTTGGGGCGAATGTGGTATTCCAGTAATATGTGTGATTCCCCAGCAACGGAAAAATTGGTGCACTGTTTGACTTACATAAGCGGGACCATTGTCTGTCTTGATTTCTTGCGGCACCCCCAACGCTGCAAACGCTCTGACAAAACGTCGTGTGACATCATGGGATTTCTCTCCTGTGCATGCTGTGGCCCATACTGCATGAGAATAGGTATCAATGGAAACATGTACATATTTTTGTCGGCCAAATTGTGGGACATGGGTAACATCTGCTTGCCAGAGCTGTAACGCATGTAACCCTCTAGGATTAACTCCTGTATGCCTAATGGTAGCAAATGGCTGACAGTCTGGGCACATCTGTAGGATTTGCTGTGCCTCAGACCATGACAGGTGAAATTGGCGTCGTAAGGCCTTTGCTGATTGGTGGTAAAAAGCATGGGAAGTTGTTGCCTGTTGTATTCTGTCAGGCACCGGGGATGACCAAATTGGCAGAGTGAGCCTATCAGCTTGTGCGTTACCTTCTGCAATAAAACCTGTCAAGTTAGTGTGACTCCATACATGCATGATACAGAAATCATTAATTCTATGGTTGACTTCCCACAGCAGTGCCTTAAAAAGAAAAAACAATTGTTCGTTATTAACTTCCTTTAACCAAGCATATTCTATACGTTGAACAACCCCACAGACATATTGAGAGTCAGTGATTGCGGGAGATGAGTGAGGACACATGACACAATCAATGTGATCAAACAAGGGAACCTTTATTTGTATGCACTCAGCGTGCTTTATAGCTTTCTAAACGAGACTTAGCAATCTGTGATTGGCTATGATAAAAGCAATAGCCCACCCCTCAGTATGATTGGTTGCATCCCAGAAGCAACGTCATCATGGTGTGTGGAGGAATTCCTTTCCGAGACTGGCCCTAATATTCTCTCGGGTATGGACAATCCCTGTTTGGGCCCCAGAGCACAAGGTTACCAACTAGATTACTTTTGTCCTTCAAGTTATCTCAATGGCCTTAAAAGGAAATGTAGACTGATAGCCTGCCAAGATGCACGCCTCCTGGATGCCTCTCCGATGACCGCAATGAGGAGACTAAAGGGATGAGCTTATTACCTATGGTCTGCTAGCGCTGCCCTATCACTATAGCCCACGAGAGTGTGTTTACGCTAAGCAAGCCAATTGTAGAATGTAGTCGTGTCACGCCACATTCCGCTATATAACCTGTGTGTTGTTTGTAATAAACGGAGCATGATTTTCTAACCATATTGGTGTATGGTCATGACTCTGGGCCGTCCACAGAAGGGCTCCTGCAACAAGTGGCGCCCGAACAGGGACCCTGAAATCGCTTAAATGCGGAAAAAGTCGCTTAAATGCGGAAAAAGCGCTTAAACACGGATAAACTCGCTTAAATGCGGAAGCCTCCATAGCATCGTGAATACGGTATTGGGAGCCTGTGGACGTGCAGCAGGGAAGGGCACGGGACGAAGAGAATCACCGGAGCCTGGAAGTTTCGCAACGGCCGAGCGAACCCCTGCAAGGTAAGACCGCGATGGAAACGGATGCGGCAATCAAGTCGTTAACCAGTATACTCTCTAAGAGAGGAGAAACGGTTAACCCTAAGGAGATAGAAAGCCTCATTAAGTGGGCGAAAGCAAATGGACATTGTAAAACCTCTCCGCTACTCTTTACTGTTGACGAATGGTGTGAAGTGGGGGAACATCTCTGGGAGGCCACCTTAGCGGGAGGAAAAGAGGAAAAAACAGCAAAAGAAGTGGGACGGACGTGGCGTGTTGTAATTAACACCTTGCGGGAGATGAAAGCTGAGCGAAAAGTTGCTGCTGCGGCCATAGAAGCCCTGCAGCCGGATAACACCTCTGGCGAGCTGCACGAGCCGCCGCCGCCACCCTCCCGTATTGCGCAGTTCTTTGGGGTCGGACATTTACACCCAACAAAAGGCATGCGAGCTCCCACCTGTTCTACTATCACTGAGGTGCGGAAACAAGCCGAGGGGCTGGGAGAAACTGTGTCAGAACAAAAAACTGAGTCTAAAGAGCCTACGGGGCCCCCAGCCTGCTCAGGGACAACAGAGGAAGTGCCCGCCGCCCCTCCAGTGCCAACTGGGCACAAAGCGGAAGTGCCAGCCCAAGGGAACTCGGGGGGTGGTGACTGTACGGCTTCGTCATCCCTGTCGTCGGGCCAAGGAGGAGCGTCCTGCCACCCAAAACTTAACCCTGCTTTGCCCTCCTCTGGCGTGCTGTAGCTATGGGCAGTGTTGTAGCAGGATGTTTTAGATGGCTGAAAAATCCTGAAGCAGAAGGTGACCATCTAAGGAGTGTTTCCCAGCATCTATGCTCTCCATCCTTTTCTACCTTTTTACAATTTCGTTTTCTTTCGTTTTGCATCATGATGAACTGTCACCAGAGTTCTCTGCTCTGCAGTGACAGAGCATTCTGTGTATCACTCTGGTGGTTAGCAGCATCATGAGGCATTTCACAGGTTTACGTTTTTGCATTTCACAGAGATCTTAAGCTAAGACAATCACTTATCTTGAATAGCACACCCTACTCCTCGCAACCTATTTGCACATCCATTGTCCCATATTGACATGAATCAAATGAATACTTTTTGCACAGGCGAGCTCTTGATCCTATCAGAAATCGGGCAACAACAATTGCAGATTTAATAAAGGGTGTCAGAATGTGGGCTCAAAAATTAGGCGATGAACAGCTCAAATTAGGACATATAATTCCCTCCACTACCCTATGGATTACTCCAATATTTGCTAACCCAAAGAAATCAGGAAAATGGAGATTTACGTTAAAAGTTTTAAGAGTTATTAATGCAATCGTTTCACCAATGGGTGCATTACAACCGGGTGTATCAATCCTACTATGATTCCAGAATGTTAGCATTTGATGGTGATTGATTTAAAAGACTGTTTTTTTTACTTTCTTACTTTTTTATTTATTTACACCCTAACGATTGTCCTAGATTTGCCTTTTCAGTTCCAGTGCTTAACAATGAATGACCCACGCAACAATATCATTGGATTGTACTGCCTCAAGGAATGATGATTAGTCCTACAGTTTGTCAATTGGTGGTTGATGATACTTCCCATCAGGTCAGACAGCAGATCAAGCTCAGCAGATTGTACACGCCTGCCCTGACCGTCAGCGTATTGTGCCTTCAAATACTCCAGCAGAAATAAATCCAAAAGGTTTACGTGTCAATGAATTATGGCAAACTGATATTACTTATATTCCATCGTTTAATCGATCTAAATATGTACATATACCTGTTGATATATTTTCTGCCTTTGTTGTTGCTACTGCTCACACTGGAGAAAACCATGGTAGTACCAAAGAAAATCGGGACAGACAGTGATCCAGTATGGTGCCTTTTTACAGGATTGGGGAGTGACTCACACTACCGGTATCCTTCATTTGCCTACGGGACAAGCTGTTATTGAACGAACTCATTTAATGTTAAAACGAATGCTTGATAAACAAAAAAGGGGGAGTCTTCCGTATATTTCCCAGCAAGAATCCTTGGACAAAGCCACATATGTTTTAAATTTTCTTCATTTGTCTGCTTCTAGGCAACATACTACGGCTGTGGATCACAATTTTAAACCCAGTGCCATTTTTGCAGAAAGATCAACAGCATGTTATAAGAAACTGGACTCAACTCATGGGATGGCCCTGTGCCTCTGCTTGCATGGGGAAGAGGGTATGCTCGTGTTCTCTTTCCCACAGGTCCATACTGGTTACCAGCAAGAAACCTAAAGCCAACCAGGACTTTTGAAACTACAAATAGAGGAAGGGAGATCCAAGAATTAGCAGAGCAAGCAGAGATCACAGAAACACCTAATGAGGAGAATGTTTCAAATGGACAGACTCGTAATAGGAGATTTCATGTTAATATATCAACTGTTCTTATGTTTCTCATTGTTAGGTATATTATGTGTGTGAAAGTTGCTTGTATATATGCTTTGTGTGTTTTCTCCGATCGGAAGGTGTATGGATTCCACCCGTAGCTACTGGAAGGAAAAGAATTAATTGGTACCAAATTAATGACAAAGAATTACAAACTGGATTTAGTTGTGAGCACATAACTTTGAAAAGGGAAGCTAGGAGGATTGTTATTGAACAACATGTTGCGATTCGCAAAAAAACGCTGTTAGCCAGCAGAGCACATACTGGGCAGCCTTGTTGCACGCACTGGCCACGCGTGCAGGAATGCCGTGTCAGTACCTTTGTCATAGACTCTGATGAGGGTGTAAAAGGGATGGCTCAGAGCGGAGCGGAAGGAGGCTGCAGAGCACACTTTGTGGATAAACGGGACGCCCTGAAGGTGCTGTGCCTGCCTCCCTTCTCCATGATGACCCTGTTGATTGACACCCTCCTGCTCAGCGGAATCTTGGGCATAGTCGAGATGGTAAGACTCCCAGAAAGGGAAACAAAATGCTAGTAACTGCTTCTGCAGGGCTATAGTAGAGCTTGACAGGGTATTCCTTCGCATATAAGGGGAGATCTATGTACTATAGGGACTTTAGGAATGTATTTACCTCATACCACCATGATCCTAAGTCATAGACACACCCAGAATAGGCAAAGCACGCATGCTTATGATAGCTAGTGCGATTCCAGAGCAGAATTTGGGAAACCAGCTAAAATCATTGCAGCTTCAATATTTGCACCAGGAGTTGAAGTGGCACAGACGTTAACTACACTGAATAAGTTGGGTCACTTGGGCTAACAAAACCAACGTCTCACAATTCTGTTTATCTATGCAAAGTGCCTCTGACCCATTTCGCACGTGCCTTATTGGTGTGCCAATACTTTGGCCAAATAATAGCACAAACATAACAGAGTTCAAAGATTCGTCAATACCTCTGCCCTCTCATACCAACAACCCAGTGGCATGAGACGGATCTGCAGTGGGTGGGATTGGCCTTTCGATGTGGGATCGGAAGTCCAAGCCGCCTTGATTAGATCACTCAATGTGACCATTCCCCACAGGACTGCAAGAACTTGATCTCTTAGGTAGCCTGTTACCAGGAACATGGAAAAATGTTTCTGGTTTATGGAACCAGTTAATGAGTCACGACGCCATATGTAAAACCATTCGCCCTCCTATGTGTCGCTGCCGTCTCGGGGACGGAGAGAAGAACAACACAGAATTCAGGTGCAGGAGAAAGAGCCAACGCCAACAGCAGGAGCAGCAGCAGCAGTATCAGCAGCGGCAGCAGCAGCATCAGCAGCATCAGCCGTTTATTAATTACAAATCCGTATATATATATAAAATATGGTTCACAAGGATGGCCAAGGCAATTGGTCGCTTGACCATCCACCTCCCAGAGTGATTGGCTAAATGCTACAACACCCATTTCAAAACAACTTTCCCAGTGTGCCATAAACAAGACTGCATAACAAGCTACAGGTGCAAGATAAAGTCTTAGTTTACAAAAACCTCAAACTGTTTCTCAGCTAGCCTGCATGGGAAAAGGAACTTTCACAGGACGCTGCAGTAGCTGGAAAAATTCTGCTTCTAGCCTTTTTGTATCCACAATTCCCCCTTTTTGTTTAAGACTAATTTAAAGTAGGCAGAGAGATTCTACAGCAATGCCATAAGAGATACACATATAGCAAACCCAGTTATACGTCCAGTCATTAATTCTAAATAGCCTTAAGGGCTCTACATTCTGACTCCATAACATAAGAAACTTTAAGTTCAGTCTCTGCTTGTAGAAGGACCGGGCTGATGGTCGATGTCTTGGTCGTCATCAGGAGGATCATCAATCGAATGATCTGCATTTTGGCCGTCATTTGAAGGTTGCCTTGGAGGTTGCCTGTTCTGCTTCTGGTGCCGCAGGTCAGGGCGAACGCATCTTGCAGGTAGCCATCGTACCCCAGTATCTGTGGAAACGCAAGCATACCCACGACCCCAAGCAATAAGCTCACACGGGCCTTCCCACTTCTTAGTGAGTAGGTCCCGTACCCAGAGTTTCGCTCGAGGCAGGTGCGTCTCGCCTGAAGACTGCAACGAAAGAAAATGATTCAGAATAACAGGATTATTTGAATTTGGTGGCACTGTAAAATGATTAATTGTATATAATGCTTTTTCTAGTCGACTCTGTGGGGTTTCTCCATGCATTCCCCCTTTTTGTTTATCTAAAACACGCTTCAAAGTGCCATGAGCGCGTTCAACAATGGCTTGGCCAGTAGGAGAATGTGGAATACCCAAGGTATGATTTACACCCCATAGGTGTAAAAACTGCTGCGTCTTCTGTGAGACGTAGGCCGGGCCATTATCGGTTTTCACAGAAAAAGGCACGCCCAAGACCGCGAAGGCGAGTTTCCAATGGGCAATGACATCGCGACCTTTCTCCCCAGTATGAGCAGTTGCCCACATGGCTGAGGAGAAAGTGTCAATAGACACGTGCACATACTTAAACCTGCCAAATTCAGGAACATGCGTTACATCCGTCTGCCAAAGCTGCAGGGCCTTTAGGCCCCTGGGGTTTACTCCCGATGGCAGAGGTGCCGCAAGTCCGTGGCAGTCAGCGCAAGCGCTGACAATGTCCCGAGCCTCAGTGGGCGTTAAGTGGAACTGCTTCTGCAGGGTATGCGCACTTTGATGGAAGAAACTATGCGATGCCTTGGCTTGTGCGATTTTGTCAGGCTGAGGCGCTACCCACGCAGGGTTAGCTAGCATGTCAGCCCTGGCATTGCCTTCTGTTATAAAACCTGGCAAGTTGGTGTGACTATGGATATGCAAAATGTAATACGGATGAACTCGAGCTTGAATTGCACACCACAAAGTTTTCAATAGTGAAAACAGAGCTGCATTATTCACTTCCTTCAAAAGTGAACAATCTAAGCGTTGGGTTATGTCTGCTACATAGGCAGAATCAGTGACCAAATTCAAAGGTACCTGAGAGAACCGCTGAAAAGCCATGGCAACGGCCCTCAGTTCAACCAACTGGGCTGAGCCTGACTCGTGGCCTTCCAGCACCTGCCACTCAGATTCCTCCTTCCAGGTAACAATAGCTTTCCCGGTTTTCCCGGACCCGTCGGTGAAGACGGTGGGTCCTTGCGCTGGCACCCGACTATTTTTTGGCCGCAAGGTAAAGCTTGTCGATTTTGCCAATTGCAGTAATTTATGGCTGGGCAGATGATAAGCAATCTGTCCCGAAAAGTTTTGCAGCGCACTTTGCAGAGGAGCACTGCTAGTAAGGCTCCACTCAAAGTGTTCCTGCTGTACTGGAAGAACAATTGTTCCAGGATCCGCTGCCATTAATTGCAAACACCTTTGGCGGCATTTGGCTGGAGATGTCTGCGGTCCAGAAGACCTGCGGAAGTCCCGTAGATCCAAAGCCGCCATCTCCACGACTTCGTTGTTCTGTCCTGGGAACACACGACTTGAAAGGCACAAGTTGAGCAATTTGAGTCTTTTCAGGAATAGTGACGGGGGGGTGGGTGTGGAAACCATAGCACAAATCTGGCCTGTAAAGTCAGCATCAATAACTCCTGGGTGTACAAAGATCCCTTGATTGGTGACACTAGATCTTCCCACCAGCAATGCACTCAGTCCCTGTCCTAGGGGCCCGAATGCATCCAAGGAACCTTATAAACATGACAGGATTCTAAGATGACTGTTGCTGCGGTGTGCACATCCACTCCGATTGATCCCTGGGTGCCGGCTCTAAGCTGGCTGAGTAGGCCTGTGTCGGTGCCATGCCCTGGGGAAGTATTTGTGTCTGAGCGCACATCCCCTTTGCGCTCCTGGTCGACTTTCCCGAGCGTGTCAAGGGTCGACCATTGGCATGATACATAGATTGACAGTATTTTGCAAAATGACCTGGCCTATCACATCTCTCGCAGTGAGCAGCTTCCCTGTTCTCCTTCTTCTTCTTCTTTTGTCTCAACTGTTTCTGCTTGCTCTCAACCTTAGGTTGCCTTTTTAGTCCACGATCAGAATTTAATTGAATAGGCTGCAGAACTGCAGCCAGAGCAGACTTAGGATTCTCAGATCCCACTTTGGAACAGGCTTCAACCATGTCTGTTAGTGTGGGTTCCCCTGGCAAAGCATCTATGATCTTTCTACACTCATCATTGGCATTATCTCTTGCTAGTTGTCTGCACAACAGCTGCCGCAAGGTCTCATCTTCGACCTGCTTCTCGAGGGCGGCAGCAATCTTTTCCACGAAAGATAAAAAATGCTCTTTCTGCCCTTGAGCTATTTTCACATATCGTGTTTTAGGAGCAGCCATGTCCATGCCTTTTAATAGGGCTCCCATACCAATCTTCTGAGCCTGCTCAAGGACCTGAGGATGCCAGGTGGCTTGAAGATCAGGATCAGAAAAGGCATTAGCTCCCATAAGAGCATCTGCTGGAACTCCATGTCTAGGATCAGCTGGAGGTAGTTGCATGTTCCCAGCCGCAGCTTTCTCAGCCATCTTTCTCCAATTGGCCTCAAAAACTGAATATTGTACAGGTTGAAATAATACCTGACCTAAATGCTTAATATCAAATGGAGAGAGCAGGTCAGTATTCAGCACTCTAATAATCTGCATGACTTCAGGAGACCCTAGCCCATATTGTGCCACTTTGGATTGCAAATCTTGGACCACTTTCCAAGCGATAACTTCATGTGTGTCAGACTGACCTGAGTTAGGAAGAGCTTTCTGTACAGGAAAGGCTTGGATGATACCCTCTGTGGGTTCACTACCACCTTGATCTACCTGCACAGCACTTTGAGGCACTATAATAACCCGCTCAGGTCCCTTTTCATCTTTAAGCATCCCGACTTTCTCTATTAAATCCCAGTCCCCAACCTCCAGAGCCCGCCTCTTGACCGATTCCTAAAACCGCTTTGAATTTTTTGGACGCACAGTCACACTACATTCGGGAAGCGTCCATGGACGGTTGTAGGTCAGCTGTGTTACTGGTTGCCGATGTCTGACCACCGCCACAGTTTCCTGCAGTGTAGTAAGCGAGTCCGCAGTAACACTGCTTGCATCGTCGGGCCTCACGGATGAGGAAGGCTGGCAGGGCACAGGCGCCGGGCCAGCGGGCGGTGTAGCAGCGGAGGCTGTGGACGGTTGCGAAGCTACGCACGGCAATGCAGCTTGGGGGGCTGCGGCTTGCGGCGGCATCACTGTCCGTGCAGGCGCCGCCGTCGGGGGGAGTGCTGGCGCCGCGTTCGGGGCCGCGTCCGGGGCCGCCGCCGCCGGGGCTGCCGGCGCCGCTCTCGGCGCCGCGTCCGGGGCCGCCGTCGCGGTCGGGGGGGCTGCCGTCGAGGGGGCTGCCGGCGCCGCGCTCGGGGCCGCCGTCGGGGGGGGTGCCGGCGCCGCCCTCGGCGCCTGTCGCACCGCCTCCGTCAGCACCACTAGTTGCTGTAGTATTTCCCGCAAAAGCGCCGTACGCTGGTGTGCCGAGAGATCCGCCACCGGCGTCTGCGCCGTTTGCGCCGGGAAATGCGCGGATGCTGGCGCGGGACACAAAGGCGCCGGAGCCGACGCCGCCGTGATACCTCCTGCCCCTCCCGGTTGCGGTAGAACCCCGGCTGCCGCGCCTGACTGCGGCAATGGCGGAGCCGTAGGAAGGACAGATCTCGCTGCAGTCACTGAAGCAGCCGGCTGTACGGGCGGCCGTAGCGCGGAGGAGGAGGGGGGGCCGCTGGGGCGGAGGGTGGGGGACGCTCCAACGCTTTGCTTTGACCGGTTAGTTTTGCTAACTGTTCCACTGGTGAGGGGTACTCAGGCGGAACATAATCCCGCGGGGAGGGGTAGGACCTCCGCGCAGTCCCCGCGAGTCTCTCAGTGCCCGAGGGCAGCGGAGACGCGGCAGGTACGCTGCCTGTGCTGTCCGGGGTCAGTGTTCCCTCAAATAACTCATCGTCCCCTTCAGAGCCTTCACCCGCAGATTCGTCAGAGCCCGGTAATTCTTTTCCTTCTTTTCCTGCTGTCCACTTCCGCATTATACCGTACAGGGACCACCACGTACATAGCAGGTCAAGTACGCTCTTATCTCCAAGCATGATCTCATGAAATAACTTATCCCCTAACAGTTCCCAAGCTTCTGGGTTAAGGGCAGTGTCTGGATCAGCTACAAACTCATGTTCTGCTGCCCAATTTAGCAATTCACAGAGAGCTTCATCACTTATGTCAGCTCCCGCGATCGTTATCACATTTTTGAAGGCAGAAAATATCGTGCTTTCTTTCACGGAGCTTTGCCCCATCTTCTCAGTCTAGAGTTTTGTCCCCGGAGCCTCGGGGGAAGCACGTACCTTCTAAATTCAGTTGCGGTTGTATCACGTCAGGGTCACCAAATGTCGCAGCCGTCTCGGGGACGGAGAGAAGAACGACACAGAATTCAGGTGCAGGAGAAAGAGCCAACGCCAACAGCAGGAGCAGCAGCAGCAGTATCAGCAGCGGCAGCAGCAGCATCAGCAGCATCAGCCGTTTATTAATTACAAATCCGTATATATATATAAAATATGGTTCACAAGGATGGCCAAGGCAATTGGTCGCTTGACCATCCACCTCCCAGAGTGATTGGCTAAATGCTACAACACCCATTTCAAAACAACTTTCCCAGTGTGCCATAAACAAGACTGCATAACAAGCTACAGGTGCAAGATAAAGTCTTAGTTTACAAAAACCTCAAACTGTTTCTCAGCTAGCCTGCATGGGAAAAAGAACTTTCACAGGATGCTGCAGTAGCTGGAAAATTTCTGCTTCTAGCCTTTTTGTATCCACACCTATGCAACTTGTAAATGGCTCTGGAGTGGTTTGGTTCCAAACGCTGAAGCAAGCCTATCAGGCTAAATTAGGACGCAGTTTTTTCTTCCAAGACAAACTGCGTTTGAATGTGTCTGGCACATCGATGTGGGGAGATGTAAAAACTGGAGCACTCATTGGGAAAGTATTTACACACGATACGCTCCTGCCCCCCGGAATTTTTCTGATCTGTGAAGATCGTGCCTGGCCCGGAATTCCACAAGGAGCTATCGGTGGTCCTTGCTATTTGGGTTGCCTAACTTTCTTTGCCCCTAGCATTCATGATTTTCTAGTTGAACGAACAACCCGAACAAGTCGGGGTAAGAGGAGCCTAAAAGAATTTGACGGCACTTGTAATGACAACGTGCAGCTGCTGAATCCAGCTGAAATAGCAGCACTATCTGTCTTCCTTCTAGGAGCCTCTGACAGCAATGCTAATAGTCAGTTGGCTAAGCTTGCTTGTTGGGCATTGAAACAATTTAATCTTACCTCTAGTATTCTCACTTCTCTATTGCTTGATATAGATGATATCCAGCATGCTGTATTGCAAAATTGCACTGCTATTGATTTTTTATTATTAGCTCAAGGCCATGGTTGTACTGACTTTGAAGGCATGTGCTGTATGGACCTATCTGACCACTCTCAAAGCATTCATAAGCAGCTTGCAAACCTCCAAAGTAACATGCATCATATCACGACACAAGATGACCGGTTCTCAAACTGGTTCGGTAGTTGGAACATACCAGGTTGGATAAAAGGATTAATCATACAAGGCATAACGATATTAGTTGCATTGCTGTTTATGATTCTCTTAGCAGGGTGTGTCCTGAAGTGCGTCTCTCGGGTCCTCCTTAAAGCAATGCCAGGACTATGGATTGTCCAAAAACAGAAAAGGGGGAAGTGTGGAGGAATTCCTTTCCGAGACTGGCCCTAATATTCTCTCGGGTATGGACAATCCCTGTTTGGGCCCCAGAGCACAAGGTTACCAACTAGATTACTTTTGTCCTTCAAGTTATCTCAATGGCCTTAAAAGGAAATGTAGACTGATAGCCTGCCAAGATGCACGCCTCCTGGATGCCTCTCCGATGACCGCAATGAGGAGACTAAAGGGATGAGCTTATTACCTGTGGTCTGCTAGTGCTGCCCTATCACTATAGCCCACGAGAGTGTGTTTATGCTAAGCAAGCCAATTGTAGAATGTAGTCATGTCACGCCACATTCCGCTATATAACCTGTGTGTTGTTTGTAATAAACGGAGCATGATTTTCTAACCATATTGGTGTATGGTCATGACTCTGGGCCGTCCACAGAAGGGCTCCTGCAACAATGGTGTCAAATTCCTGTTCCGCATCCAGGCACGTGCTCTCCGGAAAGGCTGGGTTGTTCACATGTCCATTGGTTCTCAGGTATCCTTCCACACATCCCCCTTCTTGTTTTTGAACAATCCAGACTTGTTTTACAACCCGTTCAATCATTTCTGTGAGCAAGCGTAACAGACAATAAATTATTAAGAGAATCATTGCGATAGCTACTAAAACTAATAGAAGGCTTTTCATCTTGGTGCAAATATTGAAGCCCAATGCGTGCTTCGTCTATTACTATGCCCAAGATTCCGCTGAGCAGGAGGATGCCAATCAGCAGGGTCATCGTGGAGAAGGGAGGCAAGCACAGCACCTTCAGGGCATCCCCTGTTTATCTGTAGCCTCCTTCCGCTCCGCTCTGAGCCATCTCTTTTATACCCTCAGCAGAGTCTATGAAAAAGATAGTGACTGGGCGTTGCTGCACGCGTGGCCAGTGCATGCAACAAGGCTGCCAGATATGTGCTCTGCTGGCTAACAGCAGATTTTTCGAATTGCATACAAGCAACCCCCACACCTGCAATACACCAAACAACAAGAAACATAAAAACAGTTTACATATTAACATGAAATCTTCTATTATGAGTCTTTTGAACCATTTCTTGTCAGTAACCAGTATGTATCTGTGGGAAGAAGCCGCATTCTAGTTTGCTTTGGGTATATATGGTTTTACCCACTTCGCCGGAACCCACAGTGGTCCGTTTCCTGTAAGTAAACACATATATCCTCTGCCTGTTACTTTTAATTCTACTGGTCCTTCCCACTTCCCTGTTTTTAAATCTTTATAGAGTACTAGGTCTTGCGTTTTTTCTTTCCAGAACGAGCTCATTCCTTTACTGTGTACTATCATAGGCGGCTCATCGCTGTTTCCTGCCAGCCGTAAAAAGTTCAGGACATACAACGTTTTCATTAATCGATCACTGGGCAGCCAACCCTGAGTTCCCACAATTAAAGCATTTCTTTTGCTTAGCTCCTCCCCCTTTTTGTTCTAATAGAGGACAAACAGCACTATATACAGCAGCAGCAACTAAAGATGCAGGACCGGTGGTGCGTTCCATAACTTCTAACATATCTGCCACTTGGGCATCTCTAGGTAATGTGCTCAAGACCTTTTTTGCTTTATCATTTGCATTCTCAAAGGCAAACATTTTAAAGACGTGTTCCTTCATTGTCTCATCCAAATCAGGATGACTTCGAACAGCCTGATGTAAACGATCAATAAAGGAAGGAAAGCTTTCCTGGGGGCCTTGTTTAATATTTGCAAAGGAATATACTTTTCCCGGTTCTCTAATTGAAGTCATTGCTTGATAAGCTAATTGTTGTGACAACTGCAATACTTCTCCCAGAAACCCTTACTGTAATGCCGTATTTGAAAAAGGACCTTGACCCATCAGCATTTGTGCTTGAACACCATATAGAGGATCTCCCTGCTGCCGAGGTCGTGCAGCTTCACGTTCACATAGTTGTTGCCAGGCCCTGGAAAACAAAAGCTGCTGAGAAGGGGACAAAAGAATATTGGCAACTTGTTGAGAATCATGTGGTATCAGCACATCTGCTGTGAAAACAAATTGCAACAGTTGTTGAGTATAACTGGATTGAAGCCCATATTGCAATACCGCAGAATGTGCCTTTTCTAAAATTTTCCAGTCAAAAGGTTCCCATTTTCTATTTCCCCCATGGTCTGTGATAATGGGAAAGGCAGACGGTAGAAAATTTCCTTTGATTAAGGCTTCACGAATAACTCCCTTCCATCTTTTGCTTCTCTCTTGTTCATCCGGTGGCGCAAAGGGTGGAGGGGCAGTCGGCACTGGCGGCAATAACGGCGTAGCAAAAGGATTAGGTGTATTGTGGATATTTTTCTTCTCGTCGGCATCTGTCGTTTTTAATTCCGATAATTTTTCCATAACTTGCTGCAAGACTTCTTCATAGATTTTCATAGATTCATAGATTTCTAGGTTGGAAAAGACCTTAGAGATCATCGAGTCCAACCGTCCCTAATCCCCATTAAACCATATCCCTAAGTAGATCATCCACCCTATTCTTAAACACATCCAGGGATGGGGACTCAACCACCTCCCTGGGCAGCCTATTCCAGTGGCTGACAACCCTTTCAGAGAAGAAATACTTCCTAACATCCAACCTGAATCTCCCCTGACTAAGCTTATACCCATTTCCTCTTGTTCTATCACCCAACACTAATGTAAAGAGCCCTTCCCCTACCTCCCCACCATCTTTTCTCAAGTATTTGTAGGCTGTAATCAGGTCTCCCCTCAGCCTCCTCTTCTCCAGGCTAAACAGCCCCAACTCCCTCAGCCGCTCCTCATAAGTTTTATTTTCCAGCCCCTTGACCAGTTTAGTCGCCCTTCTTTGGACTCGCTCCAGGAGCTCAATATCTCTCTTAAAGCGAGGGGCCCAAAACTGGACACAATATTCCAGGTGCGGCCTCACCAGTGCCGAGTACAGGGGCAGGATCACTTCCCTATTCCTGCTGGTTACACTATTCTTGATACACGCCAGTATCCCATTGGCCTTTTTGGCCACCTGGGCACACTGCTGGCTCATATCAAGCCGGTAGTCAACCAACACCCCCAGGTCCTTCTCCGCCAGGCAGCTCTCCAGCCACTCTTCCCCGAGCCTATAGCGATGCTTGGGGTTTTTATACCCCAAGTGAAGGACTCTGCACTTGGCCTTATTAAAGCTCATGCCGTTGGCCTCAGCCCAACTATCCAGTCTGTTCAAATCCCTCTGAAGGGCCTCCCTACCCTCGAGCAGATCGACACAGCCTCCCAGCTTGGTGTCGTCCGCAAATTTACTGAGGGTACATTCAATCCCCTCATCCAGGTCATTGATAAAGATGTTAAACAGAACTGGACCCAGCACTGAGCCCTGGGGAACCCCACTGGTGACCGGCCTCCAGCCGGATTTAGCCCCATTTACCACCACTCTTTGGGCCCGGCCATCCAGCCAGTTTTTAACCCAAAGGAGGGTGTGCCTATCCAGGCCAGCAGTTATCAATTTTTTCTATATTTAGGGGCTGACCCTGGAAGGGTATTAATTGGGCTATTCGGGCTCCTGCGGGTATAACAATAGGTGGAGAAGGAGTCCAAACCATAACCTGAATTTGTCCTACAAAATCTGCATCTATTATTCCAGGTAACACAAATAAACCTTGTACAGTTGTACTTGATCGTCCCAGTAATAGTGCGCTTAATCCGTGGCCCACAGGCCCTTTTGCGTCCACTGGGATCTTATGTACTGTAGTATCCGTTATTGCTGTTTCACTGAGAGTGAGCCACATCCATTCCTGCGCTGCCCATGGTTCGTGCTCGGAGATGACTGCATCCACTTGTGTCTGCATGCGCCCGCGACTCGCGTTCTGTCCGAAGTTTCCCGGCAGAAATCTCCCTTCTAGACTATACTTTGAGCGACATTGTCTGATGTGGAGAAATCTTCTGGCTGCTGCAGCATCCTGTGAAAGTTCTTTACCTATGCAGGCTAGCTGAGAAACACCTGCGGCTTGTTACACTGGGAAAGTCACCTTGAAACAGGTGCTGTAGCATTCAGCCAATCACTCTGGGAGATGGATGGTCAAGTGACCAATAGCCTTGACCCATCTAGTAAACCATGTGACTTCTGACTAATTAAGGCGGGGTGTTTACTCCTAAAAGTGGGGCATTTCCCTTCTGAGCCTTGGATGAGTGTGGGTTTCCTTTAGAGTAGGGCCTGAAGCCTTCCCATTGCACTGGATCATTGGCCTGCTTGGAATTGTCTGAAGCCTTCCTGTTGTGATGCTTGGTGACCCCAATGTGATCCAGCTGTAACTAATATCAGAAGGTATGTGCTTCGATACATAGGGCTCCAAGGGATGGACCTTAGATCAGAAAGATGGGGCAAAACTCTGTAAAAGAGAGTACAATATTTTCCATCCTTAAATCTGTGATAACAGTTACAGGGGCTCATATAAGTGATGAAGCTCTCTGTGAGCTACTAAATTGGGTGGCAGAACATGAATGCCTGGCCGATCTTAACACCACCTTTAGCTCAGAAGCTTGGAAGCAGTTAGGGGATAAGTTCATTTATGAAACTGTGCTTGGATGTAAGAACCTGACCGGCCTGCTATGTACTTGGGGGACTGTATATGATGTAATGCAGAGGTGGACAACAGAAAGAAAGGCAAAAGAATTGTCAGATTCTGATGAATCTGTGAGTGAAGCTTCTGAAGGGGGACTGACTCCAGACAGCATGGGCAGTGCACCAGTTGCGCCTCCGCTGTCCTCAGATACTGAGAAACTCATGGGGACTGCACGGAGGCTTTACCCCCCCTCCCTGCGGGATTATGTTGTTACCCAACAATAAAGGGGTTAAAGTTTTGTGTAGCAGTTTCATGAAGGGTTCAGTCGGCGATTTACACATACCTAAAGAAACTAACAAGATGTCCATCCTTGAAGCTGTCAGCAGTGATTAAAACAGAGACTCTTTATCAAGAACTGTCTGCCCTTGGAGGGAACATCCCAGAAACTGCATAAACTTTGTTATCATGTTTTTCTAAACTGTGAACATGCAGTGACTTGGGGGAAAAGTAATTCTGGCAGGGGGAGATCACGACCACCGACTCACAGACCACCTACCCTAATTACACCCCAGACCCAAAAGAAAGGGGCGGAGGAGGAAAACTGAGCATGCGAAGTAATTTACATGAAAAGCGAGAGAAAATTAACCAATTGTTTAAGAATCATAGAATCATAGAATCGTTAGGGCTGGAAGGGACCTTCAAAGGTCATCTAGTCCAACCCCCCTGCAAGGAACAGGGATATCTCCAACTAGATCAGGTTGCTCAGGGCCTCATCCAACCGGGCCTTGAACGTCTCCAGGGATGGAGCATCCACCACCTCTCTGGGCAACCTGTTCCAGTGTTCTACAACTCTCATGGTAAAAAATTTTTTCCTAATATCCAACCTGAATCTACCTCCCTCTATTTTAAAACCATTACCCCTTGTCCTATCACAACTGGCCCTCCTGAACAGCCTCTCCCCATCTTTCTTGTAGGCCCCCTTGAGGTACTGGAAGACCGCTATAAGGTCACCCCGGAGCCTCCTCTTCTCCAGGCTGAACAGCCCCAACTCTTTCAGCCTGTCCTCATAGGAAAGGTGCTCCAGCCCTCTTATCATCTTCGTGGCCCTCCTCTGGACCCTCTCCAACTGGTCCATGTCCTTCTTATGTTGGGGACTCCAGAACTGGACGCAATACTCCAAGTGAGGTCTCACGAGGGCAGAGTAGAGGGGGAGAATCACCTCCCTTGACCTGCTGGCCACGCTCCTCTTGATGCAGCCCAGGATGCGGTTGGCCTTCTGGGCCGCAAGAGCACATTGCCGGCTCATATTGAGCTTCTCGTCCACCATATGTAAATATGTTATGAATTATGCATGATTATAGTGTATAACTAATTTTCTGTCTAGAAGCTGGTGTGCACGCTAGGAGGAGAAATTCCCTGTGCACCCAGCGCTGCAATAAAGAATACCTGCTTTCTAAAACTTTAAAACAAGTCTTGGAAAGTTCAGCTTCCTTTTCAGGTATCAATGTCCCACCCAAGTATCCTCCTCCATGTGACTTTTACGATGCTGGCATACTCCTCTGGACAATACAAAGTGTCAGAGCGTGCCCCAACAGCCCCCCCTTTCCTTCTCTGCATCACAGCCCGTTACTTTAGTCAATACAGCAGAATCTGTCCTTCCTACTGCTCTGCCATTTGCCCCTCAACCAGGCCAGGCACTGCAAGGACTGTTCCTGGGCATGGCACCCTGGTTTTCTGCAGTTCTGTTCCCGGTGACTTCTTGTCCTGCGCCATCGCCTGTAGCGTTCAGCTATCTACCACGGGCACAGATGGAGCAGCCACCAACAATGCATTTCGTGATACACCAGGCTATGGTGGTATTGCAAGGAATGTCACAACAACTAACAGCGTTGATGGAGATGTTGCGGCAGGCTACTGCTGCTGGATCCGTGCCGGGATGACCTGGGCTGGCCATGCCAACTGACTCAGCAACGGCCCCGGAAGTGGCACCGAGCGTGCCACTGACAGCTCCGGTGGTGGCCCCTTCGCAGATAGCGGTGCCGCCACAAGCGTCAACAGCCCGAACTGCATCTCTGTGGGTTGCTCCACAACCGACCACAGCCTCTGCCTCCACACTGGCCCAGTGTCTCTACCCTGCCAGAAACCATTAGAAACACCCCTGCCTGACGACGCAAGTAATGTTTTGATGGACACGTTTACTACACTGTAGGAAACCATGGTGACGGTCAGACAACAGCAACCAGTAACATGGCCGGCCCACAACCGTCCCTGGACGCTTCCAGAATGCAAGGTGACTGTGCATCCAAAAAATTCAAAACAGTTTTGGGAAGAAGTCAAGAGGTGAGCTCTGGAGGCTGGGGACTGGGATTTAATAGAAAAAGTTGGGTTGCCTGAAAAGGGACCTCAGCAGGTTGTTCAAGAAGCTAATGAACCAACAGAGGATATTATCCAAGCCTTTCCTGTACAGAAAGCACTTTCTAACTCAGGCCAGACTGATAAACATGAAACTATTGCCTGGAAAGAAGTCCAAGATCTGCAATCCAAAGTGGCGCAATATGGGCTAGATTCTCCTCAAGTCATGCAGATTATTAGGATATTGAATACTGACCTACTTTCCCCATTCGACATTAAGCATCTAGGTCAGGTATTATTTCAACCTGTGCAATATACTGTTTTTGAGGCCAATTGGAGAAGAATGGCTGAGAGAGCTGCAGCCAGGAATATGCAGTTACCTCCAACTGACCCTAGATACGGAGCTCCAGCAGATGCTCTACTGGGAGCTAATGCCCTTTCCAATCCTGATTTCCAAGCTACATGGCATACTCAAGTCCTTGAGCAAGCTCAAAAGATTGGCATGGGAGCCCTATTAAAAGGCATAGATATGGCTGCTCCTAAAACACGATACGTGAAGATATATCAGGGGCAGAAAGAACACTTTTTATCCTTTGTGGTAAAGATTCCTGCAGCCCTTGAAAATCAAGTTGAAGATGAGGCCCTGAGGCAGCTATTATGCAGGCAGCTGGCAAGAGATAATGCCAATGAAGAATGTAGGAAAATCATAAATGCTATGCCAGGGGAACCCACACTTAGAGAAATGATCGAAGCTTGTTCTAAGTTGGAATCCGAGAATTATAAATCTACTCTGGCTACAATTCTGCGGCCTATTCAATTCAAAAATTCTGATCCTGAACCGAAAAGGCAACCTAAGAGTGAGAATAGACAAAGACAGACCAGACAAAAAAGGAGAAACAAGGACAACAGGAGACCTGCTCGCTGTGTAAGATGCAATAAGCCAGGCCACTCTGCAAGATACTGTGAGTCCATGTACCGCCCCAATGCTTGACCCCTGACACGTTCGGGGAAACTTCCCCAGGAGCGCAATGGGGATGTGCGCTCAGACACAAATGTTTCCCCAGGGCATGGTACCAACTCGGGCCTACTCAGCCAGCACAAAGGGATCAGCTGGGGTGGATGTGCACACTGCAACAACAGTTGTCTTAGAATCCTGTTGTGTCTATAAGGTTCCCTTGGATGCATTTGGGCCTCTAGGACATGGACTGAGTGCATTGCTGGTGGGAAGATCTAGTGTCACCATTCGAGGGATCTTGTGCACCCAGGAATTATTGATGCCAATTTCACAGGACAGATTTGTGCCATGGTTTCCGCACCCACCCCCTGTCACAATACCTGAAAAAACTTGGACTGCCCAACTTGTACCCTTTAGGTCATATGTTCCTAAGGCAAAGCAACGAAGTCATGAAGGTGGTGGCTTTGGTTCTACAGGACTTCCGCAGGTTTTTTGGACTGCAGATATCTCTAGCCAAAAGCCACAGATGACCTATACCTTAATATTGTCAAATGCCCAGCCATCCAGGATTTGGCTCTGAGGTTTGATTGACACAGGTGCTGATGTGACAATCATCTCCTTCTCTGTGTGGCCTCCTACATGGCCTTTAGCCCCCGTGGGGTCAGCCATTGCAGGACTGGGAGGAACCACACAGTTGTCTAAGCAAAGGATCTGTGGTGGTGAAAAATGCAGAGGGGCAAACAGCTACAGTTCGGCCCTTGTCACTACAGCTCCGCTTAACCTCTGGGGGCAGGATGTCTTGGTGGCTTGGGGAGTATGAATTGGGACAAATTTTTGATGGGGCCACTGTACTGAAGGGCGCACAGTATCCTACGCTGCCTTTGATGTGGCTAGTAAGTAAATCTATCTGGCAACCCCAGTGGCCTCTACCAAAAGAGAAACTAGTTGCCCTTCATCACCTAGTTCAGGAACAATTACAACAGGGACACCATGAGCCTTCCACTAGTCCCTGGAATACTCCTGTTTTTGTAATTAAGAAAAAAATCAGGAAAATGGAGATTGTTGCAGGATCTCGGAAAAATCAATGCAGTGATGGAAAGTATGGGGGCATTGCAGCCCAGTATGCCCTCACCCACCATGATTCCAGCAGGGTGGGAAATCCTGAGCATTGATTTGAAGGATTGCTTTTTCATGACCCCTTACATCCTGATGACAAACCAAAGTTTGCCTTTACTGTGCCTGTGGTTAACAATGCCGAGCCTGCAAAGAGATATCAATGGAAGGTTCTACCTCAGGGCATGAACAATAGCCCAACTATCTGTCAATGGTATGTTGCTCAAGCTTTGTCCAGAATCCGTGAGCAGTTTCCTGAAGCATACTGCTACCATTACATGGATGATAAAAACATGGATGATAAACCCGAGAGGCCTAAAAGCCTTGCAGCTTTGGCAGATGGATGTAACGCATGTTCCTGAATTTGGCAGGTTTAAGTATGTGCACGTGTCTATTGACACTTTCTCCTCAGCCATGTGGGCATCTGCTCATACTGGGGAGAAAGGTCGCGATGTCATTGCCCATTGGAAACTCGCTTTCGCGGTCTTGGGCGTGCCTTTTTCTGTGAAAACCGATAATGGCCCGGCCTATGTCTCACAGAAGACGCAGCAGTTTTTACACCTATGGGGTGTAAATCATGCTTTGGGTATTTTGCATTCTCCTACTGGCCAAGCCATTGTTGAACGCGCTCATGGCACTCTGAAGCGTGTTTTAGATAAACAAAAAGGGGGAACGCATGGAGAAACCCCACAGAGTCGCCTAGAAAAAGCATTATATACAATTAATCATCTTACAGTGCCACCAAATTCAAATAATCCTGTTATTCTGAATCATTTTCTTTCGTTGCAGTCTTCAGGTGAGATGCACCTGCCCTGAGTGAAAGTCTGGGTATGGGACCTACTCACTAAGATGTGGGAAGGCCCGTGCGAGCTTATTGCTTGGGGTCGTGGGTATGCTTGCGTTTCCACAGATACTGGGGTACGATGGCTACCTGCAAGATGCATTCGCCCTGACCTGCGGCACCAGAAGCAGAACAGGCAACGTTTGAACAATGGCTGGAATGCAGATCATCAATCAAATGATCCTTCTAATGGAAATAATGACAGAGATATCAGCCATCAACCTGTTCCTTCTATGAGCAGAGAGTAAATTTTAAGTCTCCTTTGGAGTCAGAATTGTAGAGCTGTTAAAACCATTTAGAATTAATAACTGAATTTATAACTGGGTTTGCTAGATGTATCTCCCATGGCATTGCTGGACAATCTCCCTGCCTGCTTTAAATTAGTCGTAAACAAAAAGGGGGAATTGTGGAGAAATCTTCTGGCTGCTGCAGCATCCTGTGAAAGTTCTTTCCCTATGCAGGCTAGCTAAGAAACATCTGTGGCTCGTTACACTGGGAAAGTTGCCTTGAAACAGGTGCTGTAGCATTCAGCCCATCACTCTGGGAGATGGATGGTCAAGTGACCAATAGCCTTGACCCATCTAGTAAACCATGTGACTTCTGACTAATTAAGGCGGGGTGTTTACTCCTAAAAGCGGGGTATTTCTCTCCTGAGCCTTGGATGAGTGTGGGTTTGCTTTAGAGTGGAGCCTGAAGCTTTCCCATTGTGACAGTTTGACTTAGTGGTGACCCTTCCTACATCTCGAGCAAACTCCTGCACTTTGAGGGATTTTAGGACAATCCCACTTAAGGTGACCAGGCTGTCTGCACCTATAACAAATGGGATTTTGTGTGGGTGTGAATGAGTGCTGTGATCTGTTTGATGTCAAAAGGAGTAAGTTCATAGTTCAGCATTACCATTTGCAGCAACCCTTGAGTGTAAGGAGAGGAAAGACCATAATCCAATACACTTTTTCTTAACTCTTTCACTAGCCCAAACTCTAATCCCCTGTAATCAGCACGCTTATCAGGAGTTCTGATGACTGGGCAAGCAAGACGCTGTGCCAGGTTATGGTCTCCTTCCTTTTTCCGCCTGCTCCTTGAGTTTTTGCCTGTGATGGCGGGGATCTGCACCGTCCGTCTTGGTCTGTGGTATCGCAGCTTTCACCAAGTCTGTGAAGGAGAGAATTGTGGAGGGAGTGAGCACCGTGGCAGAAGGAAGGGAGGAGGCGGGGGGGGTTGTAGAAGCAGAAACAGGGATGAGGGATGTCGATGGTGGTGGTGGCAAGTCACGCCCGCCCGCTGTAGCGCCTGCCCTAGCAGGTGACACGGGATTTACCACTGCAGCCGGCGATACTGGTGACACGGGATTAGCAGCAACATTCACAGCTGTGGCAGCATTTACGACTGTAGCTGGTGACGCAGAACTAGCAACATCATTTACGGCTGTGGCTGGCAACGCAGCGTTAGCGGCAACATTTACGGCTTCCGCTGGTAGCACGGGTTTGGTGGCAACGTTAGCGGCTGCTGCCGGCGCAGGATTAGCGGTCACGATTGTCGTTGGCGACGCGGAATCGGTAACCGCGGCTGTCGCTGGCGGTGCGGAATTAGTGACAGTATTAGCAGCTGCCGCCGGCGCCGCAGGATCAGTGACAGTATTTACGGCCGCCGCTGACGCCGCGGGATCGGTAGCGGCATTTACGGCTGCCACCGTGGCGCGGTCCGCTTTAAGCTGTTGTAGCGAGTCCAAGACCGCACGCCAGGTTGGAAATAAGCCGGTCACTGCCAAGTCCCCGTTTGTCGCGGCATCAAACAGTACTTGTCCCGCCTCCCGCCAAGGGTCAATATTAAAAACTTCTCTTGAATCTTTGAACACTCCCTTTCCTTTCAACCATGTAAGCAGCAAACGCAATTGTGTCTCGTCAACAGCTGCACCCCGTCTCTTAAGGATTTTCATAAAAATTTTAACAATTGATTTTTCTTCGGCCGACACAGACGACCCCATCGTCCCTGGCTGCTCACCTGTATCCTTCAGGTGTCACTGGTCCAGACTCCAGCTCTCGTACCCCGCTGTTAATTTCGGTCCGGACGGTTCAGCTCTCCCCGCCGCCTCCTCCGCCGATTCGTTCAGCCAGGCGCCGCCGCCGATCGCTCACACACCGCGACTCCAAAGCCCGTCAGTCAACTTGAATATCAGGTCCCTGTTCGGGCGCCATTTGCGGCGGCTGAATGCACGGACTCCGTAGATGTGATAGCAGAGACACCTTTATTATTATTTTACAGGCAGCTTTTATAGATCATCACTCTAGCCACGATGTGTCCATGCGCCCCTCACCCAGCTGTGATTGGTTACAAACAATAGTGCACGCACCTATTTTAACTTTACTATTGGTTATGCCTAAAAAGGCACTATTTTCCATCTACTAAACTAAACATCATTTTCTCATACACTCTATATCATCTTCCTGTGAAATATGTTCATTTGATTTGTGTCAATATGGTGGTAAGGAGCGGGGTGTGCCTATTCAAGAGAAGTGATTATCTTAGTTCAAGATCTCTGTGAAATGCAAAAACATAAACCTGCGAAATTCCTCATGATGCTGCCGACCACCAGAGTGATACACAGGATGCTCTGGCACTGCAGAACAAAGAGCTCTGGTGACAGTTCATCGTGATGCAAAACGAGATAAAAGGAAATGGTGAAAAGTAGAAAAGGATGGAGAGCATAGACACTGGGAAGCTCTCTTCAGATGGTCACCTTCAGCTTCAGAATTTTTCAGCCATTTAAAGTATCCTGTGATAATACTGTTAATAGCTACACCTGCTTTAATAGTGTTACTGACACTGCTGTACATATGGGTTTGGCGTGTGTATTTTCAGTGCACAAAGTGTTATATCAATCAGGAAACTTATGCAAGTAAAAGAATTTACTTGATTTAATAAAAAGGGGGGGGCTAACAGAGGGAATATAGAAATAGACAAAATCATATAAGAGGGTATATATTAGTTATTGTTTAAATATTAAATACTAACAAGTTATTGTTTAAATACTAACTGCTACATTAACTACTGTATGAATTATTGCTTGCCTTGATTAAAGTGTGAAGTCCCAGTCCCTGCTGGCTGCCCAGGGAGGAGGTTGGTGAGAGAGATAAGACAAATGCCAGCAAAGTTGTAACTCATGACCCACACATCTGTAGGGAGGAAGGGAGACAAAAACTAGCCCATGCGGGCAAGATAAGGACTAACAAGAACTAACATTTGTCTTCAGGCAGTAATAGGTAAGAGACAACCAGATGTCCACTCAAGGACGGGCCAGGCTGGAACCGGTTTGGCTCTGCAAACGCAGCCAAATCGGGAATTTTAGGGAAGAGGTGAAAAGTGCACAGTGAGGAAGACCTCCGGCCTTCATCCTGAAGACCCAGGCCCACGACCACCAGGAGGCGTGTCGAGGAGGAGCCTGAGGCGGATCCTGAGGCGGGGACTATAGAAATGATCTCATGGGAAAAAACTGACCTTTTTGGGGGGGCTATGAATGTGTCTGTATAAATACAAGAAAAACTGCCACGGCAGGTGTGCGTCTTGGTGGAGCGGAGACTCCCGGCGCACCCAGCGCTGTTTGCTTGCTTTTATTCGCCTAATAAATTGTAAACTTTAATTGGAGTTCTGTTTGGGACTCACTCATTTATCACATTCCCATACTCCCCATGTCAGCTTCTCGCACTCCCTACACCAGCTGTTCACACTCCCTTTTCTCTTTTATCCTCTTTATTGGTGTTTTCCAGCTTCATCAATAACACAGGCTTAAATCATCAAGGTCAGGCCCCAACTGTAACTGTGTGTATGATTTCACATATGGCCATCCCTCTAATGTGTCCATTGACTTCATTTAATCCATGACTTTGGGACTCCACCTGTCATAACAGTCTTTCAGGGCAGGAGAGATGGTGTGTGGTGTTAGGTTGTTTCATGCTGCATCTGGAGCTTGTGGCTGGTGTATCTGGCACGATCCATGCCCACGGTTCACGGGTTGAAGGTGTCAATCTCGAGGAAGTTGCTAGACACCAGATGCTGAAGCCAGATCTAGTTCCATCATTGCTGTGCTTTGCTCAGTTTCATCAAAGTCCATCCTTCATTAATTTGGGTGATTCTTACTGTAATACCATTGATCTAGTGTATAGCAACTGTAGTAGTGATGACACACAGTAACAGGGTTATTTAGTAATTAACATAATACTATTTAATCCACTGGCTATTCTTGCCCAAAATCAAATCCCCTTGGGGTACACATCGCACTTCCCCATCCTTCCACATCAAACCAAGTGCACCCAGGTCCTTGAGCAAAGGCAGTCCCACAGATGGATTTGCCTTTGCCTGAGACAGGACTAACCCAGTGTCGTGGGTTAGGCTGCTCCAGCAACTGAACCCCCCACACAGCCGGTCACTCACCCTCCCCCACCCCCAGGAATGAGGGAGAGAATTAAAGGAGAAACAGGAAACCCGTGGGTTGAGATAAGAACAATTTAATACAGATGATTTAATACACAGTGTAGATGCTCACCACCCCCTCGTATGCGAAGCCCGTCTCATCCAGAAGCTGCAATCCCGGATGAACGCGAAGCCCCGAAATAGAGAGGGGCAGAGAGAGATAGTACCCTGAGAGTGGGAGTACTGGGAGAGAGAGGAAAAAAAAAAAGGCAATAGAGCAAAAGCGCAGCAAGCGCAAAAGAGCAGAAGCGGCGAAAGAGCCAAAGCGCAAAAGCCCTTCTTTCCGGCTGTCCCTCACTTTTATACTGGGCATGACGCTGCATGATATGGAATACTAATTGGCCAGTTTGGCCCTCAATCTTAAGTTCCACCACAAATCACAAGGGGAATCGTGTCCCCCTTGTCCCGGCTATGCTCCCCCCTTATCCCGCCGTGCTTCTGCACTCCGGCACACTGAAAAGTCCTTGGAGTCTCACGTCCAACCACAAACATCAACTTGCTATCAGCATTCTTCTCAGAGTGAGCCTCTGAGTAAAACCAAAACACGGAGCTCTTCTAGCTGCTAAAATGAAGAGCTAACTGTCCCAGCTAAAACCAGGACACCCAGACCACCTTCCCTAACATATTCTTCATACGCACTGCAGGGACTTTGTCCCCTTCTACAGTCCGTGGAAGTTTTGATTGGGCAGGACCAGCTTGATCGGCAGCTCCTCTAGTGTTAACTAGCCAGGTGGCCTTTGTTAAATGTGTATCCCAATGCTTGAAATTTCCACCACCCATTGCTCTCAGGATAGTTTTTAGGAGTCCATTGTATCGTTCAATTTTCCCTGAGGCTGGTGCATGACAGGGGATGTGATACACCCACTCAATGCCATGATCTTCGGCCCAAGTGTCTATGAGGTTGTTTTGTAAATGAGTCCCATTGTCCGACTCAGTTCTTTCTGGGGTGCCATGCCACCATAAGACTTGTTACTCAAGGCCCAGGAGAGTATTCCTGGCAGTGGCATGGGGCACAGCATAGGTTTCCAGCCATCCAGTGGTTGCTTCCACCATTGTGAGCACATGGCACTTGCCTTGGCAAGTTTGTGGGAGTGTGATAAAATCAATCTGCCAGGCCTCACCATGTTTATATTTCAGCCATTGGCCTCCATCCCAGAAAGGTTTTAATTGCTTGGCTTGCTTGATTGCAGCGCATGTTTCACACTCATGGATAATCTGTGCAATAGTGTCCATAGTTAAGTCGACCCCTCGATCACGAGCCCATCTATATGTTGCATCCCTTCCTTGATGTCCTGATGTGTCATGGGCCCAATGAGCTAAAAATCTTTCACCCTTATGTTGCCAGTCCAGATCCACCTGAGCCACTTTAATCTTAGCAGCCTGATCCACCTGCTGATTGTTTTGATGTTCTTCAGTGGCCCAGCTCTTGGGTCCATGAGCATCTTGCCACAACAGGGCAGTCCAGATGGGTTTGCCTCTGCATTGCCAGTTGCTCTGCTTCCCCTGCTGTAGCCACCCCCACAGGGCATTTGCCACCATCCATTCAGTATAGAGAATCAGTATAGAGATAGAGCACTGGTCACTTTTCTCATTCGGCAATATCTAAAACCAGTTGGACGGCTTTCACCTCTGCAAATTGGCTCGATTCATCTTCTCTTTCAGCAGCTTCTGCGACTCATGTAGGACTCCACACAGCAGCTTTCCACCTTTGATGTTTTCCTACAATGCAGCAGGACCCATCAGTGAGCAGGACATATTGCTTCTCATTATCTGGTAGTTTATTATACGATGGGGCCTCTTCAGCATGTCACCTCCTCCTCTGGTCACATTCCAAAATCTTTACCTTTGGGCCAGTTCATGATTGCTTCCAAAACCCCTTGGTAACTGGGGTTTCTTGTTCGAGTCCTTTGTGTGATCAGTGCGACCCACTTACTCCACATGGCATCAGTTGCATGATGTGTAGAGGAGACCCTCCCTTTGAACATCCAGCCCAGCACCAGCAGTCGGGGTGTCAGGAGGAGCTGCGCTTCAGTATCAACCACAAGCAGCTCGGACTCCTTCATATGCTGCCAATATCTCCTTTTCAGTTGGAATACAGCAGGCCTTGGATCCTCTGTATCCTCAACTCCAAAACCCTAGAGGTTGACCTCGAGTCTCCCCTGGTGCTTTCTGCCAAAGACTCCGGGTAGGGCCTCTATGGATCGTCCAGCTCATAGATCATAAACAAGTTTTAGCAATGTTTAGTGCACCCAGGTGACTCAACGGAGGGATTGTAAAAGTGACCCAGCCTTGGATCACCTTGAGGCCCTATCTCTGCAGAGACAACCCATGAGGAGCTGTGTAGATAGCTCAGCCCCGAGTTGTCCAATAAGCCCTCGACTAAATAGGGCAGTGCTGTGTCATTCAAAGAACTGAAACTTGAGTTGACCCTTGAAATCCCTCAAGAAATAATATGCCCTGAGTCTCAATCCAACCATTATTCAGTTGCCCGATGAAGTCTGATGACCTTGTGTATTCAGACAATCACAGATCAGCAAAGAGAAGTAAAAAGTAGAGCATACAAAACTGAACCTCACCCATGGATGAATAAAGAAAGATGAGGGGAAACTCTGCCACACCACAAAAGATAACGGTATAATCTACTCAGGCATAGTCCTACACACGGTTACATAAATCAGGGGATAAAAACCTGAAGATTTGGGTTGGGATCTGGGAGTCCCTTCTCCAACTATACAGCTGGCCCGTGAGGAGATCCTTCCACCCTTGATTGGGACACTGGCCAAGGTAACTTCCCTGGGATTGAGAGACCTTACCTGAAGGGGTAAGCAAATATTTAGCATACTTTAAGTTTGTAACCATGGGTGATTAACTAAAACACATGTAATATCTGATGTGCTTGTGTGTTGCAATAGTGTATTCCATGAATCTCTTCTGTGTTGTAATAGTGTATTGTAATAGCATTTTCTTGTTTTTAAATTGCGATAGTGCATTCCTCCATTGTATTCATAAAATCTGCAATAGTGGTGCATTGAATCTGCAAGTGTGGTTCAAATAAATCGTTTGCTTGAACCTTGTATGTGAGTCTCTCTTCGCCACAGGGCCATTCACCCTGGCTGCAGTGTAGAGCACATTTTTAACATCTTTTCCTATCCAGACTGGCCCAAAGACTACTGCATGAATAACCTCCTGTTTAATTTGTTCAAAAGCTTGTCATTGCTCAGGGACCCATTTAAAATCATTCTTCTTCTGGGTCACTTGATAGAGAGGATTTACAATTAGGCTGTAACTTGGAATATGCATCCTCCAAAAACCCACAACACCTAAGAAGGCTTATGTTTCATTTTTACTAGTCAGGGGGGGACATAGCTGCTATTTTGTTGATCACATTCATTGGAATCTGACGACGTCCATCTTGCCATTTTATTCCTAAAAACTGCATCTCCTGTGCAGGTCCCTTGACCTTACTTTGGTTTATGGCAAAACCAGCTTTCTGAAGGATTTGGATTATTTTCTCCCCTTTCTCAAAAACTACTTCTGCTCTGTTGCCCCATATGATGATGTCATCAATGTATTGCAGGTGTTCTGGAGCTTCACCCTGTTCCAGTGCAGTCTGGATCAGTCCATGGCAAATGGTAGGGCTGTGTTTCCACCTTTGGGGCAGTCGATTCCAGGTGTACTGGACACTCCTCCAAGTGAAAGCAAACTGTGGCCTGCACTCTGCTGCCAAAGGGATGGAGAAAAATGTGTTAGTGATATCAATTGTGGTGTACCACTTGGCTGCCTTTGACTCCAGTTCACATTCAAGTTCTATCATGTCCAGCACAGCAGCACTCAGCAGCAGCATGACTTCATTCAGGCCACGATAGTCTACTGTCAGTCTCCACTCTCCATTAGACTTGCACACTGGCCATATGGGACTGTTAAAGGGTGAACAAGTTTTGCTGATCACCTCTTGGCTCTCCAGTTGACGAATCAGCTCATGGATGGGGATCAGAGAGTCTCGGTTGGTGCGATATTGCTGCCGGTGCACCATTATGTTAGCAATCAGCACCTGTTGTTCTTCAACCCTCAGCAATCCCACAACAGAAGGGTCCTGTTGTGGGTCTGTCCGGGAACAGATCAGGCAAGGTAGACAGCCACTTAATTTCCTCCATCTCCAAGGCAGCTATACCCAAATCCCACCGGTACCCTTTTCGGTCCTTGAAATATCCCCTCCTGAGGTAGTCTATGTCCAGGATGCACAGGGTCTCTGGGCCAGTCACAATGGGGTGCTTTTGCCACTCCTTCCCGGTTAGACTCACTTCAGCTTCCAAAACAGGTAGCTTTTGGGATCCCCCTGTTACTCCAGAAATACAGATGGGTTCTGCCCCTTTATAGCTTGACAGCATTAGGGTGCATTGTGCAACGGTGTCCACTAGAGCCCTATATTCCTGTGGGTCTGACGTGCCAGGCCATCGAATCCACACAGTCCAATAAACCCTGTTATCCCTCTCCTTCACCTGGCTGGAGGCCGGGTCCCTCTAGTCCTGGTCACAGTATTCATCACTCACCTTTTGTAAAAATGAACTAGAAGTCCCTTCAAGAGGATCAGCAATGGAATCAGCCCTTCTATACTGTCTGGGGAACCACCCACTGGAAACTGGAGTGGCATTTTTCCAGGAAGAATCCTCATTTGTGGTTGTTTTTTCTTTCAATTCCTGTACCCGTGCTCTTAGGGTCGAGGTAGGTTTTCCATCTCACTTCCTCATGCCCTCTCTGTGGTCACGGAGGAAAAACTACAGGGTACCCCGCAGTGTGTACCCTCTATATTCTCTCTCTTGATCAGGAGAACACTTAATCCTAATAGCTGAGATACGGGTCTGTACAGGTGGGGAGTAGAACATATCCTTTTTGAATTGCTGGAAGTTCTGGGACAGTTTCTCCACAGCTGCAACGCAGGCCTGTAGGGAGGAAGAGAGACTTCCTTCCTATTGCCAGAATTGACCAGCCAAGTCCTGCACCGTTTGTCCCTTGCCTTCTCTCCAGAACATTACTGACAATGAGTTGGCATACGGCGCTGGTGCGCTCCATAGAGACTTCTGCTACATGGGTTCATTGCACTGGACTTCATCTGGATCTGTGGATAATTGCTCGTTATTCAGATCATTATAAATCACCTCTATCATGGCTAATTCCCTCAGGTACTGGATACCTCCTTCCATGGTGGTCCACTTGCCTGGGTGACATGTCATATCATCCTTGAAGGGGTACCTTTCCTTCACGCTTGACAGAAGTCACCTCCAGAGGCTGAGGGCTTGTGGTTTCCTTCCAATTGGTTTGTCAATGCCCCCTTCCCTAGATAGGGATCCTAGCTTCTTAGCTTCCCTACCCGCTAATTCCAAGCTATCAGCTCCATTATCCCAGCATCAGAGCATTCAGGTGACAATGTTCTCGTTTGGATGGCAGCTGAAATCCTTTCGCATATCTCACAGCTCACTCAGGGACAGGGATTGGATAGTTACCGTCTCATGTGTGGGCTCTGCCTCATCCTCCTCCTGTTCTTGTGATGGCCCTGGTTCATTTTTATCCCTCACTAAGCGAACTGCTTTCTTTGTGCACTTCTATATAGGGGTGACTGATACCGGAACAGGTGGGTTCTCTGGTTCAGCTGCAGTGTCTGTCGTTTTGTCATCAGACCCAGGGACCTCCTCTCCCCTTCGAGGGTGCTGAATAGTGTTAGACAAGGCAGCTCGGTAGGTGTGGGTCAGGCCCCAGCCCATTGCAGTGATCTGGGTCTCCCAGGAATCGCCAGGGTGACTGCACACTTTTTCCAAACATTTTACTAGTTTTTCAGGATTCTGCACTTGTTCAGAGATGAAGTTCCAAAACACTGGAGGTGCCAACTGTCTCAGGCATTTGCCCATGCTCCCCTACACACCCTGCCACTCATAACTATGTGGCCTCAGAGCAGATCTCTGTGTGATATTTTTAAATAGTTGTTTAACCCCAAACAAAACTTGAAACACCTTTGGGAGACAGAGCATTAACACCATGCTGGCTAGGACAGTCCCAGAATATTCAAAATCCTCAAAGGCCATTGTAATTAGCCTGAATGAGAAAGTGGAGGTGAAAAAACAGGGGAAAGTATCCTCCCCTGTTTTTCCCCATAGATTGGGAGCGATTACTAATAAATTCCGAGAGATGACATCTGAGATACGGGCATGATGCCAATGCCATGTATACATACCAGTTTAGTCTTGTGGTCAGTACTGTTATCATATCATAAGCCGATGTTACACAGAACAGCACAATGAGAGCCCTGATCCCTCTCCCAGCAGTGATGAACAGCCCCACTGTGAATAAATAGCACAGCCACGTGAGCAACCAAAACAGTATTATGACCAGCGACTATTTAACTAATACAATAAACGCATATAACAAGTTTGTTTTAACATGCTCTAGTCGGATCTGTCATTATCCCAACCCTTCGTGCCTCACATTTGGCACCAAAAAGGACTGTCGTGGTTTAGCCCCAAGCGGCAACTAAGCTCTACGCAGCTGCTTGCTCACTCCTCATCTGCCCGCCCCCTCCTGGCTCCCCCTACCCAGTGGGGTGGAGAGGAGAAAAATGTAACAAAAGGCTTGAGGGTCGAGATAAAAACAGGAAGGGATTACTCACGAATCATGGCCCCGGGCAAAACAGACGGCTTGGGGACAAATCAATTTAATTTGTTAACAGTTAATTCAGAGAGGATAATGAGAAACAAAGCCATATCTTAAAAACACACCTTCCTCCCACCCTTCCCTGCTTCTCGGCTCTACTTCCTCCCCCCAACAGCGCAGGGGATTGAGGAATGGGGATTGCAGGTCAGCTCGTCAGCTGTTTCTTCTGTTCCTTCCTCCTCAGGAGGAGGACTCCTTACACTCTTCCCCTACTCCAACGTAGGTTCCCTTCTCACGGGAGACAGTTCTCCACAAACTTCACTGACATGAGTCCTTCCAGTGGAATCCAGTCATAGAATCATAGAATCATAGAATGGTTAGAGTTGGAAGGGACCTTAAAGATCATCTAGTTCCAACCCCCCTGCCATGGGCAGGGAAACCCTCCACTACACCAGGTTGCCCAAAGCCTCATCCAACCTGGCCTTGAACACTGCCAGGGATGGGGCATCCACAACTTCTCTGGGCAACCTGTTCCACTGCCTCACCACTCTCAGAGTGAAAAATTTCTTTCTTATATCTAACCTAAATCTGCCCTCTTTCAGTTTAAATCCATTGCCCCTTGTCCTATCACTACACGCCCTTGTAAAAAGTCCCTCTCCAGCTTTCCTGTAGGCCCCCTTTAGGTACTGGAAAGCTGCTATAAGATCACCCCAGAGCCTTCTCTTCTCCAGGCTGAACAGCCTCAACTCTCTCAGCCTGTCTTCATAGGAGAGGTGCTCGAGCCCTCTGATCATCTTTGTGGCCCTCCTCTGGACCCACTCCAGCAGCTCCATGTCCTTCTTGTGTTGGGGACTCCAGAGCTGAACACAATATTCCATGTGGGGTCTCACGAGAGCTGAGTAGAGGAGCAGAATCACTTCCCTCAACCTGCTGGCCACGCTCCTTTTGATACAGCCCAGGATACGGTTGGCTTTCTGGGCTGCCAGCGCACATTGCCGGCTCATGTTGAGCTTCTCATCCACCAGCACTCCTAAGTCTTTTTCCTCAGGGCTGCTCTCAATCCATTCTCCGTCCAGCCTGTACTTGTGCATGGGATTTCCCCGACCCACGTGCAGGACCTTGCACTTGGCCTTGTTGAACTTCATGAGGTTCTCACAGGTCCATCTCTCCAGCCTGTCAAGGTCCCTCTGGATGGCATCCCTTCCCTCCAGCGTGTCCACAACACCACACAACTTGGTGTCATCTGCAAACTTGCTGAGGGTGCACTCAATCCCACTGTCCATGTCTCCAACAAAGATGTTAAATAGCACTGGTCCCAGTACCGACCCCTGAGGAACACCACTCGTCACTGGCCTCCACGTGGACATGGAACCATTGACCACAACTCTTTGAGTGCGACCATCCAGCCAATTCCTTATCCACCAAGTGGTCCATCCATCAAAACCACATCTTTCCAGTTTAGAGATAAGGATGTCATGTGGGACAGTATCAAATGCTTTGGATAAGTCCAGGTAGACAATGTCAGTTGCTCTTCCCCTATCCATCAATGCCGTAACCTCATCATAGAAGGCCACCAAATTAGTCAGGCAGGATTTGCCCTTAGTGAAGCCATGTTGGCTGTCACCAATCACCTCCTTGTTTTCTATGTGCCTTAGCATAGTCACCAGGAGGATCTGCTCCATGATCTTGCCGGGCACAGAGGTGAGACTGACTGGCCTGTAGTTCCCTGGGTCTTCTTTTTTCCCCTTTTTAAAGATGGGGGCTATGTTTCCCCTTTTCCAGTCAGTGGGAACTTCACCAGATTGCCACGACTTCTGAAATATGATGGATAGTGGCTTAGCAACTTCATCTGCCAGTTCCCTCAGGACCCGCGAATGCACCTCATCAGGTCCCATGGACTTGTCCACCTTCAGGTTCTTTAGATGGTCTCGAACCTGATCTTCTCCTACAGTGGGCAGTTCTTCATTCTCCCAGTCCCTGCCTTTACCTTCCGTGACTTGGGCCATGCCGCTAGAGCTCTTGCCAGTGAAGACTGAGACAAAGAAGTCATTGAGAACCTCATCCTTCTCCATATCCTGGGTAGCCAGGTCTCCCGTTTCCTTCTGGAGAGGGCCTACATTTTCCCTAGATATCTTTTTATCACTGACATATCTATAGAAGCCTTTCTTGTTGCCCTTGATGTCCCTGGCCAGATTTAACTCTATCAGGGCTTTGGCTTTCCTAACCTGATCTCTGGTTACTCGGACAATTTCTCTGTATTCTTCCCAGGCTACCTGTCCTTGCTTCCACCCCCCAGTCCTTATACATCAGACTCTTCCAGCTTTTTCCACGGAGTCTTGGCTTCTTAAGGCTGTTACTGTACGTCGGCAAAATAAAGACTCCCTAAAACTTGTTTACGAGTTTTAGAAAGGGTGAGGTCAAGTTTTTTGAGGGTGGTGAGGCACTGGAACAGGTTGCCCAGAGAAGTTGTAGATGCCCCATCCCTTGAAGTGTTCAAGGCCAGGTTGGATGAGGCTTTGGGCAACCTGGTGTAGTGGAGGGTGTCCCTGCCCATGGCAGGGGGGTTGGAACTAGATGATCTTTGAGGTCCCTTCCAACCCTAACCATTCTATGATTCTATGATTCTATGATTCT